>NC_046983.1:15376929-15676929 GCF_009769545.1 Cyclopterus lumpus | reverse complement strand
GTTACAGCAGCACAGTCGCTTCAGTGTGGACTCAAATCTCACCAGTGGGCCAGATTCGTCGCTCACTTCTGGTTGAAGGGAAACCCAAATAAGATTCATCGCTCACTTCTGGTTGAAGGGAAACCCAAATAAGATTCATCGCTCACTTCTGGTTGAAGGGAAACCCAAATAAGATTCGTCGCTCACTTCTGGTTGAAGGGAAACCCAAATAAGATTCATCGCTCACTTCTGGTTGAAGGGAAACCCAAATAAGATTCGTCGCTCACTTCTGGTTGAAGGGAAACCCAAATAAGTCCCGACTCCAGAACAGAAAGTGACAAAGATGGGCATGATGTCAGGCTGAACGAAGTGATATAGAGTCCATCTGACCACTGGGCTGGGTGTAACACTCTAATTGTCTGCAGGTGGTACAAGTAACTTTTCTTACCTGTAAAATGGCACATTAGCATGTCTGACCTGCTGCTGCTGTGACTTTTCTTAAATGTCACAGCATTCAAATTGGCTTTTTATAGAACAAAGTGCTTACTAGTCCTGTCACGTTTAAATCAAAATGATGTATGGTTTCCTATTGAAATGGCTAAAACTGGATATTTTTGACTTTTTTAAAACATCTGTGGAGCCACCCCTGGAGAAAGAAGGCTGAGTTTGTTGCAGCGCTCGTGGGTTGTTGGCCAATGCGAGTGGGGGGAGGCGGGTGGTGCTGGTGGAGGATGGTTTTACAGACATCTGCTGATTTCTGGTAGCCAAGAGGTCATAGCTGGATGTACTGCTGTCCAAAAATATAATGATGAATCGTGATTAAAGGGCCCAATTTGTTGAAATAATACAGATGTTCATTCATATTTAGGACATCATAGTTGAAAACCGGCCTGTTTAACTGCTTTGTTCATTGACAGATGATACTTGTTGTAATCCCTCCATTACTTAATGTAGAGAAACTAAAGATATAAATGGGTTTCTTATGTGGAAGTAAATCATGTTTCTATTTTGAGGACAGGTTATGCTTGTACAGTCAGCCATCATGTCTGAGCTCTATTCTCATGCTGCTCGAGATAAATATCATTTTCATTACTGTGCATGCTATATGAAAGTAGGCTGGTCCTCACTAGCAAGAACAAGAGAATATTCTATAATTTCTATTTCAATTTCTATAAGGTATCCTGCAAAAGCTTTACATACCATATAATATATAAAAAATATTAAAAAATACATGAATAACAAGGAAGGGGACAAATAATTACCTTTATTATCTATTTGTGGTGCACGATGACTACATAGCAGGCATTGTGTTAATAAAGTCGTATAACTCATAGCCCTGAACATATTGTATTTCCTCCACACAAAGTATTTAAGCACAACTGACCCATTGACCTTCTCTTTGACTTAGCTTCAAGACGACTTATTTTCCTCCACCTACCAGTTTTATCTGCCAATCACTTCTCATGCATGCTCACTCATTATTCACATGCTGTCATTGTTTGGGGCTGTCAATCATGAGACCAGCTGTTTAGATCAGCTGCTCTCTTCTATCCAATAAGCACAATGAAACAATGACATGGTCAGCCTATCATCTTGCTGCCGTCTCATTTAAATAGGACTGTTCATTCATGTTGATGTTACGCACCCCTCCACCTGCCCATCTCCGCACAATCTTCGCTGGTCCATTAGCTTCAACTCATCGTTCGATCAGCCTTATCAGCAACACCACCACCACAATCATCATCATCATCATTTGGGGGCGGCTGTAGCTCATGGGGAGAGTGGTCGTCACACAAGGTAGCATTCATGATTGGCCGACTCATGAGACCATCATTCCCTATACCTAATCAGGCTATTATGCGTAGCTACTAGAAAATACTCAGGGAAAAAGAGACTTACCATAGACCTCACATCACCCCAGGGCCCCACCTTCTCAAGCATCAATAGCCTAATTCCTTTTTCCACGATCTCCGAAATGTATCATGTAGTCATAGCAGCCATTCTTTGGGGGCACGAATGGTCCAAAGGCCATCACAATCTATTTTGACAGCAACATCGTTGTAGACGTTCTTAACAAAGATGGTTTCATTATTTCAATATAATACCGCTCCAGTTCAGACTCCGAGCCTCCAACATCGCAGGTCACAAAACTTGATTGCCGACTCACTTTCCTGTTTCTTGTACAAGAAATTCTGACTACTGGCACCAGCCTCCAGCCCTCTGCCACTGCGGTTCCACGGCTTTCAGCAAACACCTTTAACCGACCCCGACCATATCATCAAAGTTCTCAGCCGCTGTTCTTCCCTGCATACTTCACATACATCCATTCCAACCTCAACAATATCAAAAAACTTCCACTCGCACCTTCAAGATATCTTTTGGTGACTCTGCATAGTCAGAGCTCCCGATGAGACCGCCCCTACCCTCTATCCCTTACCCTCCATTTCTTAGCCTACATCCCTCCCTTCCTTACTCCTCATTCATAACCCTACATCCCTTCATCCCACAACCCTCATCCCTTAATCCCTTATCCCCAATGTGTTCATCCCCTACCGTTATACTTTACGCTACACCCTTTCTTCCCACAAACCTCATCCCTTCATCCCTTTCCCTGCATCCTTCAATCCGATAGCATCATCCCTTAATCCCATACCCTACATCCTTTCATTCCACGACCCTCATCCCTTCATCCCACGACCCTCATCCCGTACCCTGCATCCTTCCATCCCTTAGCATCATCCCTTAATCCCTTACCCTACATCCTTTCATCCCCTACCCTCATTCCTTCATCTCTTACCCTACATCCTTTCATCCCCTACCCTCATTCCTTCATCTCTTACCCTACATCCTTTCATCCCCTACCCTCATTCCTTCATCTCTTACCCTACATCCCTTCATCCCCTACCCTCATTCCTTCATCTCTTACCCTACATCCCTTCATCCCACGACCCTCATCACCTCATCCCCTACCTTACATCCCTTCATCCCACAGCTCTCATCCCTTCCTCCCTCAACCACCTTTTGCTCCCTCTGACTTCAACATGCAATAAACCATTTGAAACCCTTATCGTTATTAGCGTGGCCTTAGTTAGTGAATTGCTTTTATTGTGAAGTTGACAAATGAATACTATCAGACAAGAAATGTCTAAATAGCCTCATTGAGAACAGGATAATGTTATTCTCTTTGCAAACAAACAACAAAAAGGTTTATGAGAATGCTTTTTTTCATTTTGAGAAACACTAGCATTAAAGATACAGCTGGTGCGAGAAAGGTTCTTAAGACTCTATATTGTCTCATTTGTTTATGGTATTTATCACAGTATCACAGTTAATCTAGGTTGACAAATGAATACGGTCTGGAAGGACTAAAAATAAAAAGTTAAATAGAATAATGCTTAGATGTTGAAACCATTACACACTCACGTATTCTATCACATAAGTAACTGCTCGGCTGGAAAATGCATTGTCATGTCCTGCAAGGTGGAGGCAGACAGGATAGAAATGTAGAGTCTCTGTCTCACTGCAGCAGAGTGAGATCTCAGTGACATCAATTCATGTGATGAATGAGGGTCTGACACACCAGGGAGTACACACACACACACACACGCGGTTACCTCCTAACCTGCTAACCAACCACTCTCATCCCCCGTTCTACTCCTCCTACTTCTTTCTTTTCTTTTCCTGGGTACGATTCCCGGAGTAGCCGGGCCTTCTGTGTGGAGTTTGCATGTTTTCCCCATACCAGCGTGGCTTCTCTCCCACAATCCAAAGACATGCAGGTTAGGTTTATTGAGTACTTTAGGTGTAGATGTGACCGTGAATGGTTGTATGTCCTACAATAGTCTAGCGACCTGTCCACCCTCTCCACCCAGCTAGGATCGGCTGCATGAACTGAATATGTGGTTACAAATGATAGATGGACTATCTATATATATTGTTCTGCAGTCATATTATAACCATTACTGCCTAAAATTGAACAGCTTTACAGGCATCATTGAGCCTACTGTATCTTGAAGATATTGTAATTAAATTATGTTGTTCATTCTGTACATGACATCTAGTGCACTTCTGACCGATTTCCCTTAAAAGTGTGTTTCTGGGGAGTTTTTCCTTTTCCAATTTGAGGGTCCAGGGATGTCGTATGCTGTACAGACTGGAAATCTCCAAGGCATCATTACCGTTACTGTTTCCTTACCCAAAAGTGAGAATTCACATTTCAGGAGATATAGGTTTTTTTTAACACTGTTTCTTTAGATTCATAAATGTACACACACATTGAAAGTAGTTAGTTAGGGAAAGTGCAGAGATAGATAATAATCCCTGTAGCACTGCGGTCAGATCGCTTCATATAAACGTTCATCTTAATCAACTTTTATTGTCAAACAATTGTTCATTCAGCCTCTACGTGTATCCCATCCTAGTATTAGGAGCAGTAATAGTAATATTAATAGGATGTCATTGATCATGACATCCTATTAATATTACTAAACGATGAAGCCTCAATGACCACCAACGTTAATCATGGAGTTCCACAAGGTTCTGTGATTGGACCAATTTTATTTACAGTACCTTATATATGCTTCCTTTGGGAAACATTATCAAGAAACACTCCATAAACTTTCAGTTGATCCAGAATGCTGCAGCTCGTGTACTCACAAAAACTAAGAAAAGAGATCACATGACTCCTGTATTAGCTGCTCTGCACTGGCTCCCTGTAAAATCAAGAATCACATTCAAAATTCTTCTCCTCACCTACAAAGCCTTGATTGGTGATGCACCATCATATCTTAAGGAGCTTGTAGTACCATATTGCCCCACTAGAGAGCTGCGCTCACTAAATGCGGGGCTACTTGTGGTTCCTAGAGTCCTAAAAAGTAGGATGGGAGCCAGAGCCTTCAGTTATCAAGCTCCTCTTTTATGGAACCAGCTTCCACTTTCAGTCCTGGAGGCAGACACAGTCACCTCATTCAAGAATAGACTTAAGACTTTCCTCTTTAATAGTGCCTCCCAGAATGATCCTATATCACTTTCTCCCTCAGAGTTACATTGTCCTTGTTCTGGGACTTCCAAACCTAGCTCAATCCCCCCCGATCAATACACATTTCTCTCCGAGCTGCAAAGACAGAACTAGAGGCCTGATGTGCTGTCATTAACATTCTTTAATTGATCACTACCAAAGCACAGCATTCCTCTTCTCCTCTGTCTCTCTATCTGTGTTCATCCGTGTCTCTTTCCGCGTTACAGTCACAATCTGACCTTGGCTGGGACAGAAAAAGAAAAGAGTGGCAGATGTCCTTCTCTGCAGGAGCAGACCTGGTGCAAACCACACGTTCACACCCTCTAACTGCGCTGTCTGTCATCACACTCCTGTTTGCAATATTAATCACTGTCACACATCCTGAATGCTGCGATGGCTACAAACAGCAACTTCTCTCTGTTGTAGTCCTGAGCTTCTGAGGGAGGAAGCTCATTTGTTCTTCATACACTTCCCGATTGGCTCGTGAGTTCATATTGTGGATGTATATCTGCAGGAGTTTCATGCGATTATAGCATTTCTCAGTGTAGCAGTGCATAAGTGTAGAAAATGAGGAAATCTTGTTGAAGATCGGTGCAGCCGTTGCGTTGCTTTCAGGCTATTCATCTTCTCACAATCTCTTATTTAAGAAAGAAAAAATACATTCTCAAAGTCACACAGTGGCTTTAAATTTAACGAGTAAGATTTTAAGACCAAATTAAACAGGTACATGACAATCTGCCTAACCAACTCTTTTTATTCCATTGTGTGTCTTTATGTCCATCTGGTCACTTGCACACAACTAATATAATAATAATAATGTATTTGTTTCAGACTTTATTGCCTGAAAACATCACTAGATCTGAGATTGAAAGCAAAAACTTGATTAGAGCTCAAGTTTTGACGTAAAATACAATACAACAATAAAAACAGCATCAGTCAGGCACATACATATTTGGTTATCAGGCCTATGCACTATAAGGATTTGGTGTCAGTTATGTAAAAGCTCTATTAAAACAGACCAGTTGAAAAGCTGCATCACTTCATGGTCAACATTCAAAGAGTTGTGACTTGCCTCGGCCTTTCAGTAAAGGACTCAACCCGTCTGATGAATTGATCAATCAAATGCAGATTATTCATTATCTGATTTCCTCTGAAATATTGACCACAGTTACTAAGGTTACAGGATCACCACAACAATGAGTGTAACAAGTGACAGCTGGTTATAACTATACAGCATTATGTCTAGCCCTGATTCCTTATTTCCCAAACACAAGTCTTTAACAGGCTATGACAAACCTGAACGTGAATTTGACCATTTGACTAAATCAACGTGATTTCTGGCTTTTGAAGTCCTCATAACCAGATTCCAGCCTCGGGTCACTTGTCACAGGCACTCAGCTGTACGGCTGCATTCTCTTTGCATTCCCGGCAACACGTGAGACGTCAGAGCTGCCGGGCGGCTGACACTGACACCAGCCTGCACCTGCTGGGGAGGCCTCAGTATGGAGGCTGTGAACGGATTCACCTTCAGAGCACACAGACACATGTTGACTCATTCACACGCACACCGTGACCTGGATGGACCCATTACATTACATTACATGTCATTTAGCTGACACTTTGATCCAAAGCGACTTACAATCATGTTACATTCACACACTGTAGAACAGCTACAGGGAACAATGCAGGGTTAAGTGTCTTGCTCAAGGACACATCGACTAGGGCGGGGATTGAACCACCAACCCCGATTGAAAGACAGACCTGCTAACCACTGACCAAAGAGATGCATCTCTTGGCTCAAAGTGCTCAGAAATATGATTTAAAAAATGAAAACATAGGCTAATGTAAGTTGTCAAGCAACATGGCAGTAGACACCAGGGGGGGGAGGGGGCATAGCAGTAAACAGCAGCAATGTTGTATCATCAGTGCTCAGGAACAAGTCATCTTCATCACTGACGTCACAGGAACAGCATTAGCAGACGGGACAACTTGGACAGGACCAAGTGTCACGTCTTCCCAACTCGAGCACAACTATCCAAGCGCACGTGAAGTATCAGTGTCCGAGACGTGCGTGTGCAAATGCGTCACAGCAAACTCCATCAAATATATCATGTTTATGTGTCCCCGGATATGAGCCAATATGCATGTATGTAATGGAACGACGTTGTGTGTTCAAGTGTCATGTGCACATTTGGTGCGCACGTGACACTTGAAATGAGCATTTTAAATGTGGGTTGTCTTTGAAACGGGTCGCTGCTAAAGTATGACACGCATGCCGAATGAACGCGCGCACTCTGCTGCCTCGGACTGCGTCTACATGCACGCTCGTGCACGCATGTGCCCTTGTAGATGACCGAGGAGGTCTCAAGTTGATGCCTTTCCAAATGAACTCCGGCATGTGTGTTTTGTCACGCACGTGAACGGAACGTCACCGGGCATGTGAGGGTACCTGTCGGGCTGTAGCGGGCTCCTCGTCCCCGGTGGGTGAAGGTGTCGCTCCTTCGAGTGAGGCTGGGGTGGCCGGAGAAGAAGCCATGTCAATCACTCTCTAACGGCTGCTCCTGCTGTCACTTTCTGCGGCGTCCTCCGGCATTCAGCCCCGCTGCGAGAGGACCGGGAGCGGCGATGCTTTGTATCCGAGCACAGTGACTCTCTGTCCGGCTACAGTGGAGCCACTGTCCCTCCTCCGGACGGGGCTCGTATGCTTGTAGTCCGGTGGTCCAGTCCAAGCAAATGACGTTTCTCACTCTCACTCTTTCACACACGCGCGCACACACGCGCTCGCTCCCTCCGTCACACTCTCGTTCTGTGTTGTGGACTTCATCCCGTTCACTGTGCTCCTGAAGGGACAAGAGAAGGTTCTTATCGCGCTCCTCTCTTCCACGCACCAGTGCGTGTGTGTGTGTGTGTGTGTGTGTGTGTGTAAGTGCGTGTGTGTAAGTGCGTGTGTGTGTGTGTGCGTGTAAGTGTGTGTGAATCTATGCTGCTGCACTTCCTCCAGGCAGAGCCAGTCTCATTCATTTGAGCTCAGTGCAACATTTCCTTGGCATGAATTAACCCCACGTTGTCAACCCAATATGTTGCTATGTGTGGATGACGTCATTCATTCATGATGTACCTCATGTGTGCTTTTAGCATGATCACTGGTGGTCAATACATGTGGACAGTGTGTGAGATGACAGCAGTGTGTGTTCCTCCTGGCACAACCCCCTGCTTCTGTTTCGTACTTCCATGTGTGACACCATGCTCTTCTGCACACTGAAGAGCAGAGCAGAGCAAGCTGTTTCCCATCACATCACATGCACACCTGCCTATCATCATCATGCAGGGTGCTGTGGGGGAGGGTGGGCTGTTTATGGGGGCTGGGGTGCCGAGAGGGAGTAGGGGACCCTAACCCTTCCAATTGGTCACAGGGGATGCTGGGGAGGGGGTGTTATGGTTGTTTTTGGATGATTGGTTAAACTGGTTCAGGGCAGGGACATTGACCGCCCCTCTGGGTGACCCCAGAACAGAGGCAGAAGAGAGAGGGCTTTCTTATAGCTCAAATCAAGGAGAAGAGAGCTTCTGCATGAAAATACACAGAAACAAATGTGATCTGGCTCGGACATTTGAAAGCCAACGGAATATCATTTGGCATTCAATGAGTTAAAACCAAGTAGTATAAGACAAGGAGGGGCCAGCGTCTCTGAAGACACCGTCAGCAGTCAACTGTATTCAATCTTTTTATTTTTTCAACATTGTCCTATTAGTGCACTTTATTGGATCTTTTTTTCTGAAAGCTACACTTGCTTGACTTTGAAAAGATGAAGTACTTCCTGTTATAAATATAAATAACTCCCTTTTTATTAATGAATAAATGCATATGACTTTAAAGCAATAGATCACACCCCAGCTCAACTGGGTGACGTGGTCTGGTGTGACAGCTGAGCATTTACCCATCCAACAGACACGGAGCAACATTCAGTTGCAGCCACCACCGGATGTCCACAAGGGTTTGTATATCCTACTCCTCATTACCTTAGCGATCGGGTCAAGGTCAAGGTCATGAAAATTTCAAAATCGTATTTTTATCATAACGCGGTAAATTTTTCTCAACGCAAACAAAAGTTTCAAAATTAATAAACAAAATCACAGGTATTAATCTTCATGCATTTGGCCTTGATGTTTCCATGGTAATGTTCAGGGAACTTGTTTCACGAATGTCCGGTTTTGGACATGTATGTTCAGGTACTTGTCCAAACAATTAATAAAATACATATCAACAGAACAACCATGTCTTATATCTTCCCAGCACATACAGTCCAAATTGTATCAAATACCACTACATGGTTTTCTTTCGAAATTAATAAATCAAGGCTGATGTTCATACATAATTCTTTTGTGATGTTTACCACAATATCTGGTATCAAGTTACATCAATTTACTGTTCCCCACACTCATGCCAAGTACCAAAAAGTGGCTGCGGCGAAGGTATGCGCTCTACCGAGTGCCCGTTCTAGTAATGTTATGTTTTGATCGCTGTGTATTTATTTGTAAATATGTCTGTTTGTTATTCGCATAACTCAAAAAGTATTAAACCGAATCGCATGAAATTTGGTGGGATGATTGGCTGTTATCCGGGGACCATTTGATTTGATTTTGGGAGCGATCGGGTCAAAGGTCAAGGTCATGAAAAAGTCATCATAACGCGCTAAATTTGTATCCAATTGGCATGCAACTAATGCCAAAATGTTCAGAATTCAACGCCCGATCTTGTGATATACGACATGATACAATGACGTCATAACCCTTCTTAGCGGTTGAGGGTCGAAGGTCAGGGGGGGTCACGACCTTGCAAAATGTGCGGGGTTTGTCATAACACAGTCAATTCTTATCCGATTTGCATGAAAACAGCACCAAAATGTTCACTGTTCTGTTCCCCACCCTCTCATGCAACATACAAAGGTCAAAACCATAAATCAAGGCTGATGTTCATACATAATTCTTTTGTGATGTTTACCACAATATCTGGTATCAAGTTACACCAATTTACTGTTCCCCACACTCTCATGCCAAGTACCAAAAAGTGGCTGCGGCGAAGGTATGCGCTCTACCGAGTGCCCGTTCTAGTTTCTGTGTGTTTTCATACAAAAGCAACACATGTCAATTTCCACTCATAACACACACATTTGGGCTTTTCAAAATAAACTCCCATCTTCACAGGAAACTTAGGTTTAGGAAAAGATCCCCATGAAGGTGGCATAACTGAAGTAACCTCCGGTTCCACCGAGGGGAGCCAAAGCGTGTCTTTAAACTTGCATTCTCCCTACTGAGCAGCAGGGGGCGACTCCTCCGGTTTCAAAAAGAAGTCCGATTGTATAGAAGTCTATGAGAAAGTTAGTCTACTTCTCTCTTGATTTATTCCCTAAGTAAGTTTATGATCTCTAGTTTTAAGACTTCTTCAATATAGCATGATTGGACCATCATTTAGTAAATGATAGTCCAATAACGGCAGTCCACAAACCACTGGATGACAGGTAGAGAAGCGTAAGTTCAGCCAAGCTTTCTGTCTGAAACCTGCAGCTGGAAACCAGATTGATGAGAATGCTGAGCGTAAAAGATGCTCTACACTTTGTCCAACTGAGGGGTGCAGTCTGTGGGTATTCATCACATGGGACCCCCTTTCACATTACACATACAAATTGAGCAATTATTACTGTAAATATATTGATTAGTGCAGCTTCAAGGTTGATTTAGCTATATAAACCGAACAGATGCATAGATCAATTCAGTTTATTTTCTATAGCCCAAAATCACAAATCACAAACTCTCCTCAGAGGGCTTTACAATCTGTACACATACGACATCCCTGACCTTTGACCTCACATGGGGTTGAGGAACAACTCCCCAAACAATCCCTCACCCCATAGCTGTGTTGCTATTGTTAAAATCCATATGAAAACAGATGACCCTTCTATAACCTTAAAACCATTAGAGCTCAGACATACATCTGACCTTGAAGCAGGCTAGAGCACCTTTCGCTCTGCACTTCCACACACACACACACACACACACACACACACACACACACTTATATAATGGTGGTGGCTGGGGCAGCAGTCAAAGAGAGCTGTCTGTGGTGATTGAAAGAAAGATGGATGATGCAATATTTCTAAGTGGAGGAGGAACTGGGACCCCAAGGTTGCACACCTTGTTAATGAGAGACAGATGGACAGGATCTTGTCCCGGACAGCTAGTGTATTCTTTGGATGGGTCAGAGGTCGTAGGTCACGGTCCTCCCTGTTGCCTGTGTGCAGGGTGATCTGTGTGCCTGGTTATTTCAGAATTGGGCAGGAGTGACTCAGTTCTGAGGTGGTTTGGATTGATGTGCTGTAAAACACCACACAGGAATCAACTCGCCTATTTTAAATGTTAACTGATTCAACTCAGAGTGTTAGTGTTTATTTTCAGACCATTTCAGAACCCATGTACGTACATGATTGATTGACTTGTCCTTTGACTTGAAATCATGAGTTGACTAAAGGAACGGGGTTAGCATACTAATAGACTTCCCAGCATGCATTTGTTAGACTCTTTTATGGACATTAAATGATGACACAGTTGTTGTTTTGTTGATAACAATGAAGCAATGCAAACAACAATGAAAGTTGATTTCAGGTACTGAGATCACGTTAATATCGGCTGCAGTGAGACTGGAAACGGGAAGCAAATAAATATATGGGTTGTTGCAGTTTGAGTAAATAAATCAGACACTGATGCCACATTTTTTTGCCTCTTTTTTGCACTTGGAGGAAAAAAATCACTGAAAGAAAGTTGAGAACTATTGCTGTTGGAGATACCGGGCGACTGTGGCTCAGTGGAGAGCAGGGTCGTCCTTCAATCTGAGGATCGGCGGTTCGATCCCTGCTCCGCTCCTCCAATGTGTCCTGAGGCCAGACACTTAACCTTGATTTGCCCCCACAGGCTGTTCCTGTGCTGTGTTAGTCATATTGGTGGCTCCTCAATTCAATTCAGTTTATTTTGTATAGCCCAAATATCACAAATTACTAATTGTCCTCAGAGGGCTTTACAATCTGTACACATACGACATCCCTGACCTTTGACCTCACATCGGATCAGGAAAAACTCCCCAAAAATAACCTTTGACAGGGAAAAAAGGGAAGAAACCTTCAGGAGAGCAACAGAGGAGGATCCCTCTCCCCGGATGGACAGAAGAATAGATGTCATGTGACCAGAATGAACAGAGTTACAGAGTTACATAAACACATTACATGAATATGACAATGTATGAATGTATGAATCCATGAAACAGAAGGAGGTAGAGAGGAGGGGGCGGGGCATCAGCAGGGCCAATGGGAGGCCGGCTCACCAGCATCAGACACCTCCAGGTCCAATGGACCCTATGAGACGTGAAGTCACAACGACTCCGGGGAGGAAGCAGAGTTAATAAGGTGCAATGGAGAGATGTAAATTCATCCATAAGGAGAGAGAGAAGAGGAGATAGGTGCTCAGTGTATCCTAAAACATCCCCCAGCAGCCTATAAGCCTATAGCAGCATATCAAGGGGCTGGACCAGGGCAAACCTGATTCAGCCCTAACTATAAGCACTATTAAAGAGGAAAGTCTTAAGTCTATTCTTGAATGAGGTGACTGTGTCTGCCTCCAGGACTGAAAGTGGAAGCTGGTTCCATAAAAGAGGAGCTTGATAACTGAAGGCCCATCAGAGTGTGAATGATGTCATGTAGTGTTAAAGAGCTTTGAGTGGTTGGAAGACAAGAACATATTCAGGTCACTTTACCATATTGGGGTTGGGGGTCCGCCTCCAAGAACATCTGATGGTTTTAGACCTAACACTACCATTTCACATCATTTGTAACCATTATTATCATTATTAATATTACTATAGATTACTCCCAGAAAGCTGAAAGACATAACTTGCTATTGTAATTTAATTATTTTATCATTACACACAATAGTTCATTATTCTGTAAAATCATATACTGTAAATCAAAAGGGCAGATTCAGAAAATGTTTGGAGTTTCAATATATATATGTAATAGGGGCCCAGCAGCTCCTTTTACCCCAGGGCCCTCTATTAGGTTAATCCGGCCATGAAAGACACGATTGTTAATAATAATATTATGTGAAAGTATATAGCTTGGATCTATGGGGCGTCTATGGGGGAGGTTTGGGTCAGACATGCAAACATGTGCCCACATGTGTCCAGATGTCGGGGACAGATGAAGACCGAGGTGTGTGCAGCCTCCAGCAGGGTTCAACGGGTTCATCTCCTCCGGATCAAGCTCGATGTCCATGGCACAATGTCTCCTGGGACCACTGACAACGCCAGGACAGGAAGTGAAGCATGTTCATGGCGTGTCTCGGCTGTGTTAAGTCAATATTTCCTTTTAATTTCACCTGGAAATCCTGTTTCATGTGGCTCTTCTGCACGTCTGCAGGGGCAGTGAGTCAGGTGACGTCAGACTGTCTGATAGTCTGCTTTGGCATCTCCTTCTCGTCTGCTCATGCATTTAGTGTTTTGATGTTGGTCAAAATATTCAAAATGTGAGGTTTCTGTAAATCAAACCCTGGAAAACAAATTGATTAGATTTAAGCCACCTGTCAAAGCCAGAATACTACATGAATATGTAAATGTGTGTCTGTTTGACTGATCTGGACATTTTGAAGCAATCCTCCTGATATTTCTAATGTTACAGTTTACATGATCACAGACCTGTCAGAATTCATTCATATTCCTTAGACCACACCCACAATCTTTAGTCAGCCAATCACAACCTGCTGCCAGGACCGAGCCCCTTGTAAAGTCATGGCCGGCGTGTGTGTGTGTGTGTGTGTGTGTGTGTGTGTGTGTGTGTGTGTGTGTACTGTGTGTGTGTGTGTACTGTGTGTGTACTGTGTGTGTGTGTGTGTACTGTGTGTGTACTGTGTGTGTGTGTGTACTGTGTGTGTACTGTGTGTGTGTGTACTGTGGCTGCTGAGGCCACACAGTGCGCTGGCTAAATGGAAAATATCTCAGTCACAGGAACAGACTGAGCTGTCAATCACTCGGTCACCTTCCTGCCTGGAGGACATTGTCACAAAGGACGACTGATATGAAACATACACACACACACACACACACACACACACGCACACACGCCCACACATTCAAACACATTCACACACACACACACACACACACACGCACACACATTCAAACACATTCACACACACGCACACACACACACACGCACACACAAACATACATGTAAGCCTTTACATGCAGTTAACAAGTGCTATTTACAGTGTGCACCATTAGAATATTAGAAACATCATCTGTGTTTTACAACTAAAGAATCCCTGACATGGACCCAGGTGGGATGAGTCTGTGGTCATTGTTCAGGTTTGGGGAAACACAACATTCTTTGTTGACCAACAAGTTGACACTGATGTTGATTCTGAGCCGACAGAAGCAGGAGAACAGATCTGCAGAGCAGGAGAGCCACAAGTTAATCTGTGAGAGGAAATACAACCACTCACTGATGACCACGTTGACCCTCAATGGATCAATTGTAATCCAGTGAGTCGACTGCACAGAACATGCACAAGTTTCCCTCCGACCTGAATCCATTGTCACACTTAAACGCCACATATCTTGATATGTGGCGTTTAATATATATTTACATAGAAATATATACGTTATGTAGAAATATATATATTTACATAGAAATATATTTCTATGTACTTTTAGTACATAGAAATATATTTGCATTCTAGCAGAAAGGTTTAAATGGTACAGCTAAAAGTGATGATAAAGTAGTATGAATGTTTAAACCAAACAATGAATTAGTTGTACATGTGTGCAGATCAGTGGGGCTTGTCTTGGCTTTCATAGATTATTCTTTTTATTATTTTGTCATTTCTGTCTCATTGAGCAAGTGTACGTGATGATGATCCTGTAACTGTAAAGATGACTACAGTACATACTCCTGTCTAATGACACGCCGGTAAACTTTAACTGGTAAAAGACTAATAATATTTGTATTGAAGATATGCATTACTGTGCTCTCACCCTTGGGCCTCCTCTCAGCTCTTTTATGGGGGTCATGTTGCTGCAACAGCACCGCCTACTGGACCATATGGTGAACTGCAGGGACTCAGCATTTCATCTCCAGTGTAAACTATTTGATTTCATGAACAATCTTTGTGACTGAGCTCATACATATGTAGTTTTTGAAACTGACCAGAGGCTTTGAAATGTTGACAGAGCGAGAGGATAATGCTAATCCAAATTCCATAAACGCTGAACACGCTGACATTTAAATCAAATTCATGACAGCACACAAGGGTCATCTTCTGATTTCTGTATTTGTTTATAATAAAAAGTCATGCAGACATTTCACATGACGTGTTCAGACTGCATAATGGGCTATATCCTTCCTTTGACTTGCTACTCATTGCATTGGCTAAACAATCATTAAAATGACAGGCAATAGACACACATGTACCGTTTAGCAAAGCAGAGGTTAACACACTCATAAAGGACAATATGCGCCAGACCTGGCAAAGATATTGGGACTTGTGTGACACAGGAGACATCGGTGCAGTATTCAGATACATGTGTTGGTGGAATACGGAACTGGAGCCCAAGGGAGGAGAAGGTCATTACCAATCTGAGAATAGGACATACAGAAATAAATAAAACACTATAGAACAGGCAAGCACCGGAATAGACTATATGCACACCCTGTAATAAACCAGAAACTGACAGCATGTACAATGCAATAATGAAGAAATATATATATATATATATATATATATATATATATTTGCTGTCAGTTTAGAATAATAGAGAGAATACTTATTTAGCCAGTCTCGTGATACACATTCCAGTCCAGTAGGTGGCGGTAATGCCCCTCTGAGGGGGCTTGCCAACCGCAAATAAACACCACAGAAGAAGAACTGCTGCGGCTGCTCTGCGGAAAGAGTCTCGTTTGCGACTCGCTCGCGGACTGTGGAACACGGTGGTTTCTCATCTTCTGCACACACAAGTAAGTTCATGAAACATGTCATCACCTGTCTCACGCACTGTCTGCTCATAATGACCGAGTGAATAACAGAGTGACGTCGTAGAAGCCCTCCTCTGCGCGTGCACGATAGTTGAGACGTAAACTCGAGCTGTCACATAGAGATGTGAGCTAGCTGTTAGCTGTTAGCATGTCATGCTGATAACACAAGCGAAGTAGCCACCAGCAACGCGTCTCAGACTGTTGAGCTTCCATGCTCCACGTATGTGTTAGTGTGTGAGTTGGACCACGTAACGTTAGCTAATGATGCTAACTTCCGTCAGAGGGCCAAGTGAAGTTACGGGCTCTGGAGGACCAGAGAACAGCACTTTAGATTAGATCATGCGAAATCATATCAGTTTGTTTTTTAACGACAATATTTATTTGCAAAAAAACTGGCTGCTTTGTTTACATGATGTCCATAAGTGTTGTGTTTTTACACAAAACTCTTAACGTTAAGTAAGTTCCCACAATAAGGGGGATTGTCACGTTAGCAGCTCAATAAGCATATTCATACAATAACATTCTGAAATTCAGATTGTACATGAGGAACTGTGAGGTCAGGGGGTTACGTCAACAAGATGACAAATGTGAACAGACATTCATATGGCGTGGACATATTTATGTTATAACCCAACATATAGAGGTTCAATACTGAGCAGGGTTCATTATCAATTCATTTACCAATGACACTCGATCTACCTATTTCATATTGTCCCATTCGACAGTGCTCTGGGCGTGTTGCGTCACACAGTTATGTCAGTGGCATGAATTGACTTTGTACTTTGCAGCTTGCTCGTCGTCTAACCAGACCGATATGTGGACATTCAGGATGTGAAAGGTTCACCTCTCACACAGATAGACACTCTCAAGGAAAGGACTTGGAGTAGAACCCACTCTCTCAATACTCATTCAGTTTGTGTTCTTAGTTCTTAGTGTTCTTTAAAAGTTTAATCAGATTGCTAAAGAGATTTGGGTGGGTTTATGCAAGGTTTGTAAATATGTGACAAAATGTCACTAACCCTCGGACTAATCCATTTCCACACTGAACTTAGAAGCACCTCAGATGACCTTGTACTTGACCCTCTTTATGCTCCGTAAAGAGTCTTATGTTGCTTTTATTCCCTGTTTTAGATTTGACCTAACCCACAGAGGAGGATGGCTGCAATTGTGAAAAATCCTTTTCAACACATAGTTGAGCCTCTGGACCCCAAAGACCCGACTCAGCAGTTTTACAATCTTTCCAAACTTGGAGATCCCCGATATGGTAACAGCAATTATCTACTGAGTGCAGATGTGACACCTGTTGTCAGGCTGATTGAATAGTTTTAGAGATCTGTACTGCAGAGAGGTTCCCTGTCCATCTGTTCCTCAGACCGCCTGCCGTTCTCAATCCGGGTCCTCCTGGAGTCTGCGGTCAGGAACTGTGATGAGTTTCTGGTGAAGAGTTCAGATGTGGAAAGCATCCTCAACTGGAAGCAGACCCAGACTCAAGCTGTGGAGGTCCCGTTCAGACCGGCTCGCGTCATCCTCCAGGACTTCACGTACGTGGACACTATTTATTTGCATTAGAATGTCCGTGAGTTGCTCCATAGGTTTTTAGCAATAACGAGACCCTTTACAGTAACTACTGAACAGCAGTTTTCTTTGAACCCATAGAACTTTGTTTTCAGAGGGAACTCCTGTCACTTCTGTGAAAACAGTTGTTTAATGAGAAGGGGAAAAAAGCCATGTCTAAAATGATGGGAGCTGAGCCAAACCATCTACTAACTATTATCGTGTCTGTTTTATCTTCTTCCTCTGTGCCACAGGGCTCCATCGTTGTTAAACAGATCAATGAGCCTCACTGTGGCTCTGGGTCACATGTTCCTTCATGGCCATGAACTCACACACTGTGCCGCTGGAAATACTGAGTCACTGTTTCCTTCTGTTTGATGAAAACGACAGTGATCAGCTGTTTTATGGAATGATTGAGCTCGTTAAAGATTTACATCTTTAGGAGAAACCAGTGGTGCAGGCAGTGTCATACTCCTAGTCATAACCCATTCTTATCACTTCATTAATAAGAGGCCGCCTGTGAGGATAAAGAATCGCGTACTAATTGTGGTCTTTATTACGAGAACAATTTCCTTAAGTTAAATGATAATCAATGAAGTCTACACGATGATGATGATGATGATGATGATGATGGTGGTGGTCATGTGTGACTCTCCTTGCAGTGGTGTCCCTGCTGTGGTGGACTTGGCTGCCATGCGCGATGCGGTGATGAAACTCGGCGGTGACCCAGAGAAGATTAATCCCGTTTGCCCTGCCGACCTCGTCATCGATCATTCTATCCAGGTGGACTTTAACAGGAAGTAAGAGCTCTCTCCACAATGGCTCCATGTCATACGTTCTCTATTATCCTCCATACAGATGCAACATGAACATCATCTCAGTTTGCTGAGGTGTTATCAGCATAACTCAATTAGTCTCCTTCTCTACGTTGTAAACACACCGGCTCTTTTTTCCCTTCAGGTCTGACAGCCTTCACAAAAACCAGGACTTGGAGTTCGACCGTAACAGAGAAAGATTTCAGTTCTTAAAGGTGCGAAAAGTGAACCAACCCCCTGTGAAGGGAACTATGGAGAGATCTTCTTTTTTTTTAATCCTTAATATATTGTCTGTCCCTCCCAGTGGGGCTCAAAAGCCTTCAGGAACATGCGCATCATCCCTCCTGGTTCAGGGATTGTTCACCAGGTCAACCTGGAGTACCTGGCCAGAGTGGTGTTCAACCAGGATGGGTTCTTCTACCCAGATAGCCTGGTGGGCACCGACTCCCACACCACCATGATCGATGGACTGGGAGTGCTGGGCTGGGGTAAGACACTGTTGTGTGCGTGTATGTATATGAGAGAGGAGGAAAAACTCCCCAAAAATAACCTTTCACAGGGAAAAAAGTGAAGAAACCTTCAGGAGAGCAACAGAGGAGGATCCCTCTCCCCGGATGGACAGATGAATAGATGTCATGTGACCAGATGAACAGAGTTACATAAACACATTACATGAATATGACAATGTATGAATGGAGCTCCACAAAAAGGAGGTAGAGAGGAGGGGGGGCGGGGCGATCAGCAGGGTCAAGGCAGGAGGCCGGCTCACCAGGCAGGAGGCATCAGACATAGCCAGGTCCATTTATTTGACCTTCTGTATTTTTATTAGTAAAAATCTGTTTTCACTTTAATTTTAAAAAGCTTTTTTAAAATGTTTTGTCAAAAAAGAAAAATTATACTGAGCATGATTTCATGTATAAAAGCAACAAAAGGTTGGTGGGTTGGTGAGTGATGTCTGTTCTCATTTATTCATGCAGTGCCTGTGTTCCTAGCTAATGGTAGCGTGACAATAACCAAAACAACTGCACTGGAAATGATCCCTGATCATGAAGTTCTTCATAAGATTCGTCATCAAACCCTCAGGTGTGGGCGGGATCGAGGCGGAGGCCGTTATGCTGGGTCAGCCAATAAGCATGGTGCTGCCTGAGGTGGTGGGATACAAGCTGTCCGGGACCCCAGACAAGTTCATCACCTCCACAGATATTGTCCTCACAGTAACTAAGGTAATCCAATCTGTTTTACACGCTTGGACCTTTTTAACAATGTAATACTCAAATTAAGTCATAAATACGAGGTATGCAGAGACGCATTTGACACAAGATGTCACAATCTGACATTGTCCCCTCTGCTCTCAGCACCTCCGTCAGGTGGGTGTCGTGGGGAAGTTCGTGGAGTTCTTTGGCCCAGGCGTTGCTCAGCTGTCCATCGCTGACAGAGCCACCATCGCCAACATGTGTCCGGAGTACGGAGCCACGGCGGCCTTCTTCCCCGTGGATGAGGTCAGCATTCAGTACCTGGAGCAGACCGGTGAGTGTGGAGATACGGTGACATTAAAACCCAAGGACCTGTTCATCACTGATTCATGACAAGAAACTGTTTCTACGGTTTGTTTCCATTTAATATGCATTCAGGGCGAGATGCAGAAAAGCAGGCGTACATTACAAAGTACCTGAAGGCGGTGGCCATGTTCAGAGACTACAACAATGTCTCCCAGGATCCAGATTTCACTCGGGTCAGTCTCTACATGTATCTCTGCATTTTGAAGTTCATAGTTCGAGATTGTTGAGCTCATAAAAGAAAGATTGACCAACAATGGCTTTTTTAAAAGGTCAAATAGTGTTGCTAAATGGTTAAACAGAGTACACAGAGCCTGGTAGTTGTAGTGTGATTCCAAACACAAAAATATGAAAAGACGAAAACAATAAATGGTTAAGCATAAGACAGTTTGAACAATGTGTAAGCAGAAGCGTGTGAATTGACGAATGATGAGAGAGATTTACTGAGCAATGTGAAAAGACCCACGTGTCCTCCAGCTCAGTCCATCCTGTCTCCGCCTCTCTCAGGTCGTGGGCCTGGATCTGACGACAGTGGTCCCATGCTGCAGTGGCCCCAAAAGACCTCAGGACAGAATCGCTGTGTCCGACATGAAGACCGACTTTGAAGCCTGCCTGGCAGCAAAGGTAGGTACCGCTCCGCTGTCACTACCGGGAGGTTATCATATGACGCCTCATCTCACGCAACCAAGTCCTGACTCAGTAAACAGCCACCTTCTTTTAAAATGGTTTCTTCTTTGTTTTCTTCGCTAAAATCGGCATTGCAGATAAATCTGTGGCGCTCGCACTGAATCCTCCAGGCATTAAATCCTTTGAGTGTAGAAAACACAAAGAACTAGCATCAAATGTCTGTTCATAGTTGTCATTTTGCTTTCTTGTTTTTTAATTGGATGGTTCCTGATTTGAATCAGATAATCATTATTAAATATTAGACTTTAACTGATACGTCTCTTGTTCTTTGTTGCTGCTTTTTTGCTAAAAAGAAAAATTGTACAAAATAAATGACAATAATTCTCAAAGTAAAGTACTGTGAAAAGGATAGTTTGACATTATTACAAACACTAAAGTTTGTTAAGCGACTCAAATGTCACTTTGTGTTGCTCTGTGACACTCAGCAAGGTTTCAAGGGTTTCCAGATGGCTCCAGAGCGTCACAGCGCTGTGGTCCCCTTCCAGTTCAACGGAAAAGAGTATTCATTAAGCCACGGCTCCGTGGTCATCGCTGCCATCACCAGCTGCACCAACACAAGCAACCCATCTGTCATGCTTGGAGCAGGTGGGTGTGCAGCACTTCTCTTAAGGGGGAAGGGGGTGTACTAACTCCTCTTTCTTATTTGACACGGTTATTAAAGATAAATGCTCTTCTTTCAGGGCTCCTTGCAAAGAAAGCAATCGAGTGTGGCCTGAGCGTGAAGCCATACATAAAGACCAGCCTGTCGCCCGGCAGTGGAGTGGTCACCTACTACCTAAAGGAGAGCGGGGTTATGGACTACCTCTCTCAGCTGGGGTGAGCTGCTCACAGGCCCCATTCATGTTCAGTGTGGGGTGTTCAGTCCTTACCTTAGAAAACACACACACTCCCAAACTAAATACAAGGTCCACTTTCTAGCTATTTTTTAATTTTTATCCAAAAATGTGCACGTTGTTGGCATTCAAACCGTGATGACATTTTTGTATTGAACATTTTCAGTTTAAAAGACCTTTTTTAAGTGATTTTCCTCGTGATCCAGCAGAGGGCGCTCTAAACCTTCACTTGACCTATTTCATGTCCTATTGACCAACGTGTGTGTGTGTGTGTGTGTGTGTGTGTGTGTGTGTGTGTGTGTGTGTGTGTGTGTGTAACTTCATGCCAACTATGTTACCAACTATGATGACGAACGTCTGTTCTTTCTAATCCTTTTGCCTCGATGTGATTAACTTAATTTGTATCTCGTATCTGTCCATCCAATAAGCTGATTTACAACATGGGCTGTAGTGGCCGAATGCACACACACACACACATTGAGGAGCGTTCCAGTAGTGAGGGGAGAGCAGATGCTTTCTGAAGGCGCTGAAATGAAGACAGTGTTTTAATTTTGAAGCATTTGACACAATGAAAATGGCGGCCATTGGGCTCTCCTTGACATTGCATTTGTATTCAATCAAAGACGGTGTAAGACCCAGTTGAATTGCCACTATTGACCCTTTCATCAGTAGAGGTTTAAACTGACCAGAGTTCACAGCTCTGCTGTTTTTGCTTTGATGTGAAACTTGTGAGGTACATCCTGTTAAAATCCAGTAAACACAGCAGGCCTCGCCTCTTACAACCTCGTAAACAATCCTTTTGTCTCCCCTGTTAGCTTTGAGGTGGTTGGCTACGGCTGCATGACCTGTATAGGAAACAGTGGGCCGCTCCCAGAGCAGGTGGTGGAGGCCATGACACAGGTACACATCCCGTCTGTAGCATGTTCCTCTTCTTCTTTTCTCCTGCTCTCTCCTTTTACTAGCGATGTAGCTGAACCGTAATACGATGACATCCTCCCCCTCTCATTTTGTGGTGTTTACATTGATCTGTGTTCCAGGGAGATCTGGTTGCAGCAGGGATCCTTTCAGGAAACAGAAACTTTGAAGGGAGAGTCCACCCCAACACCAGAGCCAACTACCTGGCGTCCCCACCGCTCGTCATTGCCTACGCAATCGCCGGCACTGTGAGGATCGACTTTGAGAGCGAACCCATTGGTGAGTCGTCGTGTTTGACTTCTACAAACGGCGTTGTTTCAACATGCGCTTGAACGTGGATCCGTTTGAAGTCTCTTGCGGGCTGGAAGCTCCAGGCGTCATTAGCATAACACAGCAGAATCTACAACCGTCCGCTGGTGGGCCGCATTGCATTGTGGGTAATGTAGCTGCCAGTTTTCGTCGAAGAAGAAGGATGCCTGGAATAAAAAAAGATAACCCTGGTTCTGTTGCTTTGGTCCTGCTGCTTTGCAATGATGGTGTCTCTGAACTGTGGTCGGGAGACCTCTAGGCTAACGTAGCGAGCTAGCCTTCACAGAAGCCATTAATCTCTTTGTCAGTAAACACATTTAATGCTGATTTAACATGAACTTATCCAAACAGATGGTCATGACTTGGCACACACTGGAGGAGCCTCTTATGAGGTGCCACTCAGGTTCTTAAAGCCTCTGAGCCTCAGTGCAATGCATCAAACCAAGTCAGACAATCATTACACATGGAGAATGTAAAGAGGCTGTTGGATTGGCTACAGTGTGTTTGGGGATTTAATATGTGTGCATAAAGAGTTTACATTTAAACAGATAGCTTCCGGGGTTGATCTGTGGTAGTAAGGCTGACTCGTGGTTGCAGTGCAGTCTAAATGTCAGTTGAAGAGCGTAAGACTAGATGGTTCAATCCCTTCTGTGAGCAGGTTGTCATCTCCAAAATGATGGGCTTTGTTTGTTTTTTCTTTGCTTCATTGCAAGAACATTAAAAGTGCAGCGCTGAGAGTAATTACACAAACACTGTCTCCAGGTGCGTCTGCCTGCAGGTGAGCGAAATGGTAAATCTGATATGTTCTGTTTGATTGGCCAGAGAGTAATGGTAACAATGTGGAGCTCCTTGTACTTTGGTTCTTTGGAGCCCGTTTCTCGATAGAAATGGTGGTTTGAACCTAACCTTGGTTTGCATATTCTGAGGTCCTCTTCACCCATGGCTGCCTGTGGACGTTCTTTCTAGTGATGCTTACCTTTGTGCCTGGCCTCGGACTCCCAACCCTCTCAGCAGTGTTCTTGTGGATGCAGCCAACCTCCACTGGCAGGTTCTGCTCTTTCCACACACTCTGTTTGGCTCTGTGTACTTCGGCTGTGTCAGGACTCGGGCTACCCCGTGTGCATCCGCCCTGGCTCGTGCTTGTTTTTGCCAGACAGGAGGATGTATTTGATGTTTGCTGTTGTTCAGCAAAGTGGACAGACTGGGTTTTAGTTAGAGATCCTGGCAGTGATGGAGACCTCGTGTACAGCCACAGGAGCAAACCAGAGTTTGAGATTTCCTGGCAGTAAGTGTGTCAATAGTCTTAAGGCCTTTCTTCTCTCAGCTGCTTGGCTTGGTTTGCATTACTTCGATTTGCGTCATACCAGCTTCTCACACAGCAGGACTTGGTTTACCGTGTTCTTCTGGTCTACCGGTCTCATAGACTATCAGGATGTATCCTATGTCTGAAGAGAGGCTGCCTTGACTCTATTTGTTCATGTCAGGTTTGGAAATGACATTTGATAAGTGTTCATGCGGGATTTCCATCTTTTTGCGCTCATATTTGTCTTTGCTTGATGTATAAAACCAATGTAGTGTCACACCTTGTCCTCTGGTCTCCTCTGCAGCCATCAACTCTGAAGGCAAAGAGATTTTCCTGAGGGACATCTGGCCCACACGGGATGAGATCCAGGCTGTGGAGAGGACGTTTGTCATCCCATCAATGTTCAAAGAAGTCTATGAGAAGATTGAGGTAGTGTAGCCTTCAGTCTGTTGTGTAATGTAGATGTGTGGTTGATATGAATATGACTGTGTTGTGTTGTTGCAGAAAGTAAACGAACGCTGGAACGCTCTGGTTGCTCCCACTGACAAGCTGTATACCTGGGACCCCAAATCGACCTACATCAAGTCCCCCCCATTCTTCGATGGTTTGGTAAATATACAACTACTATAATAACCTATGTCAATGGCTGCCATTATTAAAACACTAGTATTGTTATTTTCCTTGTAATGTGCTCGTGATGACCCAGAGAATGACCCTTCTTAAACTAGTGCCAGAATGGCAATGAAAATGAAAACTCCAAAACATTTGTTTATTCAAATGAACTTCTTTCTCCAGGAAATGTCCAATCTTTTCTTCTGCTCATTGAAATGAGCTGGTAACATGAATCCTATTGAAGCTGTGTGAGTCGTTATGAACTCAATTGGCTGAAACACCATTCCAAGGTTGCAAAAAGAAGCAATTTTTCTTATAGATTGCTTGACAATTTGAAGTTGAGTTGCAAATAAAACAAAAAGGCTGTTTCACATTCTATTTAATTATTATCATTACGCTGAAGAGTTCACATTATATAAGTTTTCCTTACAATACAATTAAAATGTCATTTTGTTTTGATTCTGTTGACGTCTACACACACAAAGTGAATGTTGGCTGCTCTGGACTTCTTAGCTCTGCTGTTACTGACGGATGGATGGTTGTACTTTATTGATCCCAAATGATCAATGGGAAATGGTTGTGTTGCAGCAGGTTAAGACGTTGCACACAAACTGTATCAACACTGGCAGATCAATGAAGACTATATTAGAATACAGTATAAAAATAGTGCTTTACTGCATGCTGCGTCATTATTCAGACCATGAAGCTGCAGCCGCCCCAGTCCATCCATGACGCCTGCGTGCTGCTGAACCTGGGAGACTCGGTCACCACCGACCACATTTCCCCTGCAGGGAACATCGCCAGGAGCAGCTCTGCAGCGCGCTACCTCACCAACAGAGGGTGAGCGGCCACTCGGCATTCATTTGAGTCCTGTGAGTCTGCGTGGAGCGTGGACGGGAAAGGTTCCTCTACTTTCTAATGTCCTTCAGCGGTGTTGTGCCCGTCCATTAAAGCGCTTGCTTCACCATGTTTGTGCTTTGACAGCTTGAGCCCTCGGGACTACAACTCCTACGGCTCACGGCGAGGTAACGACGCCGTCATGGCCAGAGGGACGTTCGCCAACATCCGCCTCTTTAACAAGTTCCTGAACAAGCAGGCGCCACAAACCATCCACCTGCCAACTGGAGAGACGGTCAGCATGCCTCTATAACCTCGAACCATTGACTCGAGTCATTCTTGTATCTTTACAAGTGTAACACGCAGGGAACCTTCTACCTGCTGCTGGCTTCATGTGGCCTCACATCATGGACTATTCCATGTGGACTAACACTTGCATCTTTGGCCCCGTTTGTCCAGCTGGATGTGTTTGATGCTGCAGAGCGATACCAGCAGTCCGGCGTCCCTCTGCTGGTTCTAGCAGGGAAGGAGTACGGCTCTGGCAGCTCCAGAGACTGGGCAGCCAAGGGCCCCTTCCTCCTGGTGAGGGGCATGTCTTTGCAACCTGCAGAGGAAAATTCATATCCATATGTTGTAAATGATGGGAAGTGAGACTTGAATGATGGATTTTGTTCTTTGATAAAAAGAAAATAACAACTTAGTAGCTTTTCCCAGAGTGTTGATACACATCTCATTGGATGCAGTTTGAAGTTAGTCAGTTAGAAATGTCATTATAATGGAGATCAGATCAACACTGAGATCCAAATAGTGGGTGAAAAGTCAAAAGTTATGAAAAGGCTTAAATTAGTGCATCAATTCCTTTGCCTGCTATCGACAGTGCTGCTACTTGTGAATGTGACGGTGACCCTACACCTGGGATGGTTGTGATGGTTGAATGTGCTGCACCGTCACACCTGGAGCAAATACTATCACTACTGGGCTGCACAAACTTACATTCCATAAAAATATATATATATATATATATATATTTGTTGTGTTGGAAGAAACCCTGAATATAGATGTATTTCATACTGTGAGGAGAAAGTGAAAGTCAAGGGAGCTTTTAGAGAATGGGAGTAAATGCAGTTGTCATGGGGCTGGCTGAGTTATCGTCAGGTGACCGTTGAGTATGCATATGGTCATGAGATGAGTGAAAAAGTGTTTGAAAGGGTAAAGAATGAACTTGTGCTTGTGATCTCAGGGCATCAAGGCCGTGGTGGCAGAGAGCTATGAGCGGATCCACCGCAGTAACCTGGTGGGGATGGGAGTGATTCCTCTGGAGTACCTGGCAGGAGACACGGCGGACAGCCTGGGACTGACCGGCCGGGAGCGCTACACCATCCTCATGCCCGAGCAGCTCACGCCCAGGATGGTGGTGGATGTGAAGGTTAGTTAGACCCGGTCCTGTAGAACAGAAACAGAACTGCACTGTTGATGTGATGCATGATGGCGTCCGTCTCTGCCCTCGCAGCTGGACACGGGGAAAACGTTCCAGGTGAGGATGAGATTCGACACCGACGTGGAGCTGGCCTATTTCCACCACGGGGGCATCCTCAACTACATGATCCGCAAGATGTCCGAAAACTAACACGCCCAGTCATGTTCTACTGGTCAGACACAGTCCAACATGTGACTTCTGGGGACACGTAATCCAATCATTGTCCATGTTTGGTGCAAAGAGCTGATGAAGTTCTCTTTTCTGAAAATGCTGCTACTTCTTTTAGTTGTTTAGACCTTGGAGAGATATATGTGAGAAGTGTGTGTATAAATATATATGTCAAGATATAGAAATGAATATGACGTTGATTTTGAGAGTTGAACAGTCAGCTCAACCTCATGTCGTACTGCTCTCTGAGAGGATGAAGGTTCTGTCGGTTTCAGAGAGCAGAGACAAGTCTTATCTTTGTGTTTGTGGTCTTCATCAGTTCTAAGAGCCGGTAACATCTGGGTGAAGAATGGATGTTTAATACTACGTAGACTTCAGAAGTGATCAAGTCTCTCCCCACAGGAACGGTCACCATTGTTTTGGTAGGAAGGTTCCGTTCTGTTGCCATAGCTACGGGGTGTCACTGGGATAACGCATGAGGATCAATAACTCAGTCGGTTCAATGTGCCTGCTTCGGTCTCCTACGTGTTCCGTTAACGCTCCCGCCATTACTCCACTGACCAACAGGTGTCAGTAATGAGCTCCGAGGAGAGAAGAAGCTCGTAAACCAGGCGTCATTTGTTGTGTCGTTAGTCCTTGTGCCACATTTAGTTTACATCCAAATGTCATTCTCTAGTGGCTCCGCTACTTTATTCCATCTTTTATAGCTAACCTGCATAGCAACATTTCTAAATGGGGACCTTTTGATTGGAGCACTAGCTATATGAGAAGTCCTTAACCTCCCAACGTTCCCTTAATCTTGTTCATTAGCAATAGACTTGATGAATTATGCTGGCCAAACCGTCTTCACAGATAAATAAAATTAAACAAATAACAGGCCATGAAACTAGATTTACCGATAACAGAAGTGCCAAAAGAGTGCTAACAATGCCCATGTTGTAGTAATCCAGAATTCCTCTCAAGGACCACAATCTATAATATAATATTCTTGACTTTGTTGAAAAGAATTAACTTTAATGTACATCTCAGCAGAAGTCCTTGAAAACAAATATTCCACGAGTCTGCTGATGAAGATCCTGGGATATGATTAAAAGCTGCATGGGTCATGTGGGGAGGTCGCCTCGTTGGGGATAAAATCGTATTGTGTGGGAGCCATAAATCATAAAGGAAGACCCTGTGGTGGCGGTCTGTGTCAGTCCTGGTTCCCTCACGCTGTGTACCAACGTGCACTTTTCCATCTCACCGCTCACGTCTCAGAAACCCTTCCAGGCGTCAGTGTCAACGTCATGCTTTTGAATGTCTTAATATCTTTCTGATTGTGTCTTTTTGCCCTTTTATCCTAAAACACTGAATATTTTGATTATGAAGACTGACCAAACGTTCAACTCTGTCTGAATGCAATAAATCACTGATTAACAGAATAAAATGTGATGTATTTATTTATTGTTGCTGCTGCTAGTTTTCCTCATTAATTTACTTCAGCATTCTCAGTTTTCCTTATTTATAGATGAGTCATAAATGTGCATTGTGCCCGTCAGCTCGATGTTCAAAGTCCTCTGCAGTCCCTCTGCACCGCTCTGAACTTCAAACACTATTACCAGACTATATTGGAACGCTTTTCTTTTCATACACTGGAGAATATGAGCCTTAAATAGTCCCCACGGCTCTGCAGCTCTAAATGTGCTGCAGGCTGTTTGTACTCTGTCTCTGATTATGGATCACTTTTATCAAAAGTGATCATAAAGTGAGTTTCTGGTGTGGACCCATACAGCACCAGAGCGGTGAAGGCTCAGCAGCTGGATGGAGAGAGGACAGCTAACCTGATGTCTAAGAGTCCTCTAACAGGGACAGAGGCTGTTGGTTTTAATGTCTGATTGTACATTTGTTCACATACAGTTCTATTAAATTCATCTTCTGTTATTTCACTTGAATAAAAACGTAAGAATGCATTTGGGGGGTAAAAATGCTCTATGACCATAAATCCACATTCAGTAATCATCGGAAAAAGTAGTCCGGTCCCAGTTGTCTGCACGAGAGAGAGAGAGAGAGGGAGGGAGAGAGAGAGGGGGAGGAAGAGAGAGAGGGAGAGAGGAAGAGGGAGGGAGAGAGAGAGGGGGAGGAAGAGGGAGAGAGGAAGAGGGAGGGAGAGAGGAAGAGAGAGAGAGAGAGAGAGAGAGAGAGGAAGAGAGGGAGAGAGAGAGAGAGGAAGAGAGAGAGAGAGAGGAAGAGAGGGAGAGAGAGAGAGGGAGAGAGAGAGAGAGGGAGGAAGAGAGGGAGAGAGAGAGAGAGGAAGAGAGAGAGAGAGAGAGAGAGAGAGGAAGAGAGAGAGAGAGAGAGCGCGAGTGTGAGAGAGAGAGAGCGCGACAGAGAGCGAGAGAGAGAGCCAGAGAGAGAGAGAGAGAGAGTGAGGTAGAGAGGGAGAGAGAGAGAGAGAGAGGGAGAGAGAGAGAGAGAGAGGAAGAGAGAGAGGAAGAGAGAGAGAGAGAGAGGAAGAGAGAGAGGAAGAGAGAGAGAGAGAGAGAGAGAGAGAGAGAGAGAGAGAGAGGAAGAGAGAGAGGAAGAGAGAGAGAGAGGAAGAGAGAGAGAGAGAGAGGAAGAGAGAGAGGAAGAGAGAGAGAGAGAGAGAGAGAGAGAGAGAGAGAGAGAGAGAGGAAGAGAGAGAGAGAGAGAGAGAGAGGGAGAGAGAGAGAGAGAGAGAGAGAGAGAGGAAGAGAGAGAGAGAGAGAGGGAGAGAGAGAGAGAGAGAGAGAGAGAGAGAGAGAGAGAGGAAGAGAGAGAGAGAGAGAGAGAGGAAGAGAGAGAGAGAGAGAGAGAGAGAGAGAGAGAGAGAGAGAGAGAGAGAGAGAGAGAGAGGAAGAGAGAGAGAGAGAGAGAGAGCTCTTTCAAAGCCTTGCGTGGAGCATCAAACACATCAAAGTCTAAACCGTGAATGTCCATCTGTGTAGATTACACAGTAATAAGACACACCCCTTTCTCCTCGAGGTGGATCTTCTCACCTCTGTGGGTCACGGTTCACCCATTGGTTCAGGCTCATGACGTCACACTGACAACAGCCAGGGAGAGAGCGGGCGGAGGAGGGGGAAGGGGAACAGCCGGCCGGCCGCACGTGTTGCGCACGCGCGAGTCGGCCACGGTGCACACGCTCCCACGTCATTTGTAAACATGTAAATACTTCAACTCTTTTTAAAACCAGACTTCCCTTTCAGTCCGGAAGTGCTCCGCAGCTGTGAGCGGCTGCTGCTCGTTACACCCTACAAACACCCCGGTGGCCATTTTCAGACCCTCAGCTGAACATGTTCAACGCGTTAATTATGAGAGAAGAAGAGCATCTGTCTCGTGTCACGTCCTGCATATTGAACCATGACATTCATCTGTAGTTTCACCTATCATTAAGAGGCGGGACTATTTCTTGACCCATTATCCATCCGCCAAGAACTTCCTGCACAAGTCTCCCTTTACAAGCCAGTGATGGCTATGGAGCAGCCCACAGCCACCTCCATCACACAATTCAGTACATTTACATAGATGCTGTTTTTAAAATATATATAATATAATTGTTGCTCATCTAATAGTTGTCTCGTCCATGTATTAAGTCTAAAACAAAACCCATTAGAACAGAAATGATCTCAGGTTACTAAATTCCTGCCTTTGGGTCTCCGCCAAGTTGCAGTTTACATCCATGTCTGTACAACATGTCATCACTTCTTTTATCCTTTTACACATTTATGACAAATTGACATATGTACCATGAATTCGTGACAACCCAAAACCTCTTGTAGAGATGTTTACAGGCTGTAACTGGTACGGCCCTGTGTGTGTATCATCCAGCATGTGAGTTTAAATGTTCACATGCTCATGTAAGATGCTTTTGCTCTCTGCCGTTGTTTGAACAAGTCAAACTTTTAACCTGTTGGTGGAACAAGATGAAAGTTAAAAATAAGATCATTAAAGTCTTGAGGATTCATCCTCTGGGGATCAGGAATGTCAGAACCAAACTTCCTGGAAATCCAGTGGTCCTGATGAAGGAAACAGTGCGGCCGAAAAACCTCCACAGATCCTGTTGGCTAGAATCCAGACCAACTTCTACACAGGGAAATAAATGGCCACACAATGACAATAATTCTCTGCATCATTTATTCAATAAACTCAATCATCCATATTAGTGGTATTTGAATTAACAGACACCGATTCTATAATGATCCTCCAGTCATGTATGATTAAAATGTGTAAATAACGGGCTTGTGTAATCCTCAGTCCCTCCTGAGCAATGGACTGGGTGAGATACAGCAGTGTGTAAGTCCTGAACTTTAACATCCATAGATTCATCTAGACGGGGTTCCTTTTCAACGGGCTTCTGCCCATCGCCACAGTGACACACATGCTCCATTGAGGTAGAAACATGGCTTCAACATCAACTATTCATGAGAAAGCACAACTTAAACTTTGAAATGTTGTGAATAATACAGTACTGCAGGGTTCCCCTTGAGGAGCTTAGAAGAAGCTTTAAAGTGCACCATAAAAGCATGATTATCACAACCACTCCACAATCTGGTCCTTACATACCCATTCATTCCATCATGCATATTTAATAACTCAGCTTTCATCTCGAAACAAGTGAATGCAATCGAAACATAAGTTAATGTGCGGATAAAAGTAGAACTAATACAGTGGTAATCATAACATTTCTGAAATTCGACAGGGACCAACATGAGTTCAACATGTCAATTCAATGAGGGAGTAAGAACTAACAAATTAAGAAGCCACTCTTGACAGGACACAATCACTGAGGACATGACACATTACATGAAAACACATCTTCATCCGAGCGCTGATTGTCACGGTCCATTTTTCAGTGTGCAAATTAAGTCAGAACAAAAAGGAATAACTGTTTATAATTCTCTATTACAATCCTATTTCCTCCTAATTCAGCAGATGGGTCTTGAACACACCACATGTCGAAGGTGGAAGATACCGAGAAGATTGAACCTGCCAGTAAATGTGACCCAGCAGAAATGAAAATGCCGAACATTGTCAGCCAGTAATGCTTATTATCATTGACCCATTACTGAGCCTTAGCTTAGCATTAGTGTTCCCCCTTCTGGACACTGTGCTTCTACTTGAAACACATGACAAACACAGACAATTGGCACAGTCACAGAGAGTAAAGGAGTTTCTAAATAAATTCAATTTATGACGACCAAACATGGCTGAGTCTGGAGCTAGAAGCAAGAAAACAGTCAGGGAGCAGAACTCTGTAGAAACAGCAAGACGTCGACATGGGTATTTCAACAAGGGGGTGGAAGCTAACATGTATGCAGGCAGGATATGATCCTACAACACAGAGAAACCTGCACGCAATAAGGCTAAAGACTGCATCATGCAGTTGAACGTTGAATAAAGAGATAGTTTCTCCGTAAGGACAGCGTTTGATCTGTGGACCCAGTTTGTGCCTCTCATGAACCCAAACTCAAATGATCAATACCTCAGTCTTTGAAAACCCTGAAGGTCCTGAACAACATTTAATGTTGTTGTTATGAAGATAATTCCATGTTCCTCAATCACCTTCCTGTCCACTGGGATGAACAAACATCCCATCCACAGCATGAAAGAGTTCTTTAAACCTGTTCCCAAAGTTGCATCTGTTTTATATTCACACAACCAAAGAAATCACATCTCTTTTCCTGTTTGGTACAGCACCAGAAAAAAAAGAGACTGCGTAGAAAAAAAAAGAGACTGCATAGCCCCAAAGTCCTAAATGATTTTATATTTTCTTTATCTTGTTAAAAAAATATATTTTGGGGGGAACTTCAAGGGCTCTGAACAAGAGCCACTGAGGAGTACAGAAGTACCTTCATAACAGCGTTAAGTGCTAATACAGGACCTTCTGGGAAAGATTGACAGGTATATATATAACAGATGCTTAGCTCTGTGACTTGAACGGGTACATAAGTAATACATAAGGTACAAACTGCTCGGTGAAACATTGCTCTAATCTAATCTGTCAAGTGCAAATCTATCCAGGAAGTTCCTGATGATGTACTCTAGTACAACGGTATAATATTGCCAGTATTTCAACTACCACTTTTCAAAAGTATGGCTTTAGCTCAGAGGTTGCACACAAAGCAAAACGTCTGTCTTCATTGTCCTCGGTTCATCCATCTATCACCATCATCCATCACCACGCAGGCCTTTACACTGGAGCGGTTCCATGCCTGTACAGAGTGTACCAGGTCCAGTATGCTTTTCAATCTGATTAGAAAACAGGACACTCTGAACTAGAGCACTTTACGCCGTGTGAACATAACCGATGAGGAACTAGTCATCAGTGTAATGAAAACATACATAAAGCAGATGTATTCTAAATAACCCAACAGAACACGTCAGCAGGACATCATTGTACCTTCAGTCATGAGAGGCGTCCTTAAAGGTTTAGAAGAGAGCACGGCTTCACTGTACGGCTGATATGAGCTCAGCTGTTTCTGTTGCGTTGTCAAGGCCACGCCACTTCCTGCTGCAAGGGTCACTTCGAAAGAGGAAGTGAGACTGCGTGCGAGCATCAAGAGGAAGAGGAGGTGGGGTCAACAAAGGCCAGAAAAGGATTCATTCAATGTGAAAGAAAAGGTCCTTTTCAAAAGATTCTGGTTAAGATCTGAGGAAGTGCAACAGGAGGAACTTCTTCACAACAGACTACACATCAGCAACTTTTGTAAATGCTCACGCTTACATTACCCAAATGTGATATGGAACAGTTCTTCTAGGTACCAACACCTTTCCAGTGTCCTCAAGTGTACAGTCCCTAGAGGTAGTTATTATCGCCAGGGCTCAGACATCCTGTTGGAACATGCTGGATGAGCTCAGGGGAAAGAACTGGCAAGGTCTTCCAATATCCACTCAACCAGACAGCCACCCTGCAGTGAGCCCAGAATATAATCCTTTCATCTCCCATCGTCCCAGATTTCCACACATAAAAGCTTGAAAAAAAAGCTGTTGAAGGGATTGGAATATATGAAGGACTTGAAATTAGGAGGGAAATATTGTTGTACTTGTGCGCTTCTCTTTGTGGCTTTTTATGCGTGTGCACGTCTTCCTTAACAGTTGGGATTAAAACAATTAAAATTAAAAAAATGTCTTTGTGATCAGTGGCATTTCAGGGGTTTCTTGGGGTGTTCCTTTGCCAGCTGGTCTCTTTCGGGTCCATGGATGCTGTTGGCATGCCAGGAGAACCACACAATGATAGAAATGATGGTGGTCTGGAGGAGGAACATCACCCCGTAGGTGGAAGCTATGGTGGGTCCTGGTAGGCGGGAGAGGATGGCAGGGGGCAGCAGCAGAGTCGGGCTGAGCAGGATGGCCCTCACCTCGGTCTTGATCATGTGGAGTTCGTCGAGGATGGATAAAAACGTGCAACAGTGGAACCACTGGTGGCTGTGCCCCCAGATGTCGAAGCGGCCCGGGGCTAGCCGCTCGGGGAACTTGCTGATGTTGAAGACGGCCGACATCAGCAGCCAGAGGCAGTGGCGATAGAAGAAGCTGGCCGTGGAGGTGGAAGCTGAGAAGGAGGAGGAGGTGGTGAGGTAAGGCGATCTGGTGAGGAGGCGGTAGAAGACCGGCGTGGAGGAGATGAGGAACGGGAGGAGGAAAACAAAGGTTCGAATGACGTACCGATGCCGTCTCCACCTCTGGCGAGTGTTGCAGCAAGATAAGACGCAAATGATTGCTACAACGCATGCGGACGGGATGTAGAAGGTTTCAAAAAACAGACAGAAATCTGGGATTGCATAGGATGATGTAAGAGATCCTGCATGTTCAAGTTTCAAGTCCATATGAGAGCCATTTCGGCCTCCCGTCTCCACGATCCCCGCCCGAGGGTGGATGTAGTAGTAGTACGCCAACGATGAGCCAACAGTGTAGGAACTGATAGTGCCGTAATCCACAAAGAAGCACACTTCCCTTACCACCAGAGACATCGAGTTGAGCAGGTGGGCCATGCTGCTAGCCATCAACAGACAGAACACCCCGATAAAGTAGTTCCACAAAGGATAGAAGAAAGGGGCGTCGCCATGCGGCGCACCTTCCCAACCGAACACCTCCACAAAATAGTATAAAAAAATAAAAAATGGGAGGAAGTGTGTCCAGAAGTTGCCCGTTTCATTGGTCGGCCTGAATGCCGATAGGAGGCAATCCCTCAGGCTGTAGTTTGGGAAGCGGTAGCCAGTCAGGATGAAGTTCTCTATGACCCGCGGCGGAACATCCGTATGCCTCAGAAGAGGCAACGGATGGCCACAGTTCAGAAGCATAATGTTTAGTGTGCAGACGGTCTATTTGAAGATAACTTTTCCTGCACAGCACTTGTGTGTATTGCTTGGCTGACGGCCTTATCACAGCATCGTGATCGATCACCACACAGTCTCTTGCTAATGAGTAGATAAGGAATCTGCAGACTCCTCCAGCTTGAAGACCTTTGATCCCGGCTCCTCTGTGGGCCCCGAGAGCTGTGGACTAATCCAAAGAGCAGAGCTGGTTTATAGTCCAGCTAAACTTGGGCCACCTGCTTGGTTAATTTTTCCTTTTGGTTCCCTCTAGCGTTGCAAAAGATCCAGCATGCACTGCTCGTCATGCATTTGATTTAGTTCCCTTTTTTGCATAGAACATGGTCTGTTCATTCACACGTCCTGTTGAGGACAGTTCTATAGCAGCATGAAGGTCACGTATTGCTGTCCCAAGGTTGAAAGTTAGTCCGATGTGTCCGCACCGCAGCAGAGATGTCCACGGAGCTCTGCGGTAAGTAGGTCACCGTGTCGGGCTGCAGCGGGCTCGTCTTCCTCACGGTCCCGGTCCATCAGCCGGGATCCACGTCGGCTACACTTCATTCCGCAGGCCGCTGCAGAAGAGAAGAACCCCGGGGACCGGGGAGAGACACGCGTGAAGTGTGCGGGAGTTGATCTCAAGTTGAACCAGAGCCCCCGGAAGCCAGGACACTGACGGGATCCTGTCGCCCCGTTAGTCTGAAGACAACCGGCATTTCGGCGAGACACCGCGGAGACAGGAGACTGTGACAGGTACCAGCGTCAAGCACCGCACGCCACAATGCCGGGATTCCGGTTGTGAGTTTCAAAATAAAACGGGGAGGCTGTGATATAACACTCTTTAAAGGTCATATTACAAAGTTTCCAGTAACCTGTCAGCTAAATGCAAGCCATTGATATTTCTGTCATGTTCACCACACGACTATTACATCACATTTAAATGAGCTTTATTGGCATTCCTGCAGTATTGCTGAACGCAGAATGGTAAATGGACCTGTTTAGATGTTTTCTAGTCTTCTGACCACTCAAAGCACGTTCACAGTACATGACATCATTCACCCATTCACACCCTGATGTCACCCATCAGGACTAACTATCATTCACGCACAGTAGGCACAGCTATGAGAGCAATGTTGGGGTTAAGTGTCTTCAACAAGGAGCTGGGCATCGAACCACCGATCCTCTGATTGAAGGACAACCCTGCTCACCACTGATCCACAGTCGCAGAATGTAGATTTGCCCACTTTTACAAATATTGGCTTATAATTCAGGATGCAACAACAACAACAAAAACACAATTACTGCTCTCCTACAATGATAACACATGACAAAGGAAAACTGAATATTGGAAACTATTTATAAAAAAATATATGCACAATAAAAGGAGTTTACAGTCAAATGTAATGGCAACGGTTAGAAACCTAGTAGTAAAAGTCATGTTTGGAAGGAACTTTTTATCTGGTACAGATATGGTTACATTTAGTTATGCAGCATTGCACTTGGCATCAAAGGTGATGTCAATTATGCGGACTTGTTTGAGTAGTAATGAGTAATAAGTCAGGATAGGTTGATAAACTGTAGTCTTGTAGTCTGTAAACACATAAGACCTGCACAATATCAGGCCTGAGTGAGTAGTCTAATATTAGACATATTTAAAGATGAGCTCTTCTGAATGAAGGAATACAATTGACATGTTTGATATTCATAGTAAAACATTTAATAAATGTTTTCTTTGAGTGATGTAAATAATGGACAGAAAATATTTCTGCATAGCGTCCTCTAGACCTAAAGAGGATTTGTTATTCCCACGGGCGAAAACTGACATTGCCACAGAATTGAAAAACAGCTACGGTTTTTATAATTTTCATTACATCTCGCTTTATAATTTTCTTTAGATTTGTAATTGTTTATTTACTTAAATTAATTATTCATGTCATTATAGTGTAGGGTATTAGTATATTGTAGTTTGCCTTTATCTTACACTGTACATTTTGCATTTTATTCTATGTCTTGCCTGCATTTTGTTGCTTGTTATGCCTGATGTCCTATGTTGCACCACCCACCACGCTAAGTTCCTTGTAGGTGTAAACCTACTTGCCTATTAAAAGTTTCTGATTCTGATTCTGATTCCTATAATATTGTATGCAATATACAGGGTATGTTTTGCAGCATAAAGGCTACACAGTAGTACACATATATTGTAGTAGTAATAGTAGTAGTAATAGTTCATATCCAGACGCATATTGCCTCTTTTCGTTTTGAATGATGTCACTTCCATTATAAAGAATTCCATCACAAAACAGTGGCGTTATAGCCAGGCCTGAACGGGACAGAAACCCTTACCCTTTTATTTTGAAGGCTCATTAACTCCGTTTCCGGTCTCCTTCGGACACGCTTGAGTAGTTCAACGGAGAGGGCCGAACTCCTTCAGAGCTTTGCCCCTTCTGCGTGTTCCTGCTCGGGTATTTTTGAGGGTTTTGTCCTAAAGACGCACACTGATGAAAACTAAGCTGGATACTGCAGAACGACGGGAGGGGGGCCGAGCCGAGCCGAGCCGAGCCGAGCCGAGCCGAGCCGTGCTAACGGTGCTCCCGTTATCTGCTTAGAATGTAATCTTGTTCGAGTACTCCAGTGTGTACTCCTGTGTGTGTGTACTCCAGTGTGTACTCCTGTGTGTGTGTACTCCAGTGTGTACTCCTGTGTGTGTGAGTACTCCTGTGAGTACTCCTGTGTGTGTGTACTCCAGTGTGTACTCCTGTGTGTGTGTACTCCAGTGTGTACTCCTGTGTGTGAGTACTCCTGTGTGTACTCCTGTGTGTGTGTACTCCAGTGTGTACTCCTGTGTGTACTCCAGTGTGTGTGTACCCCTGTGTGTACTCCTGTGTGTGAGTACTCCTGTGTGTACTCTTGTGTGTGTGTACTCCTGTGTGTGTGTGTACTCCTGTGAGTACTCCTGTGTGTACTCCAGTGTGTGTGTACCCCTGTGTGTACTCCTGTGTGTGAGTACTCCTGTGTGTACTCCTGTGTGTGTGTACTCCTGTGTGTGTGTGTACTCCTGTGTGTACTCACTCCTGTGTGTACTCCTGTGAGTACTCCTGTGTGTACTCCAGTGTGTACTCCTGTGTGTGCTCACTCCTGTGTGTACTCCTGTGTGTACTCACTCCTGTGTGTACTCCTGTGTGTACTCACTCCTGTGTGTATGTGTACTCCTGTGTGTATTCACTCCTGTGTGTACTCCTGTGTGTACTCACTCCAGTGTGTACTCACTCCTGTGTGTGTGTGTACTCCTGTGTGTACTCCAGTATGTACTCACTCCTGTGTGTACTCACTCCTGTGTGTACTCCTGTGTGTACTCACTCCTGTGTGTACTCCTGTGTGTACTCCTGTGTGTACTCCTGTGTGTACTCACTCCTGTGTGTACTCCTGTGTGTACTCCTGTGTGTACTCCAGTGTGTACTCACTCCTGTGAGTACTCCTGTGTGTACGCACTCCTGTGTGTACTCCAGTGTGTACTCCTCTGTGTACTCCTGTGTGTACTCACTCCTGTGAGTACTCCTGTGTGTACTCACTCCTGTGTGTACTCCTGTGTGTACTCCAGTGTGTACTCCTGTGTGTACTCCAGTGTGTACTCACTCCTGTGTGTACTCCTGTGACTACTCCTGTGTGTGTGTACTCCTGTGTGTACTCACTCCTGTGAGTACTCCTGTGTGTACTCCTGTGTGTGAGTACTCCTGTGTGTACTCACTCCTGTGAGTACTCCTGTGTGTACTCCAGTGTGTACTCACTCCTGTGAGTACTCCTGTTTGTACTTCTGTGAGTACTCCTGTTTGTACTCCTGTGACTACTCCTGTGTGTACTCCTGTGTGTACTCACTCCTGTGACTACTCCTGTGTGTACTCGTGTGTGTGTGTGTGTGTGTGTGTGTGTGTACTCCTGTGAGTACTCCTGTTTGTACTTCTGTGAGTACTCCTGTTTGTACTCCTGTTTGTACACACAGGAGTACTCACAGGAGTACACACACACAAAGGAGTACACACAGGAGTGAGTACACACAGGAGTACTCACAGGAGTAGTCACAGATGTACTCACTCCTGTGACTACTCCTGTGTGTACTCACTCCTGTGAGTACTCCAGTGTGTACTTGTGTGTTTACTCACTCCTGTGTTTACTCCAGTGTGTACTCGTGTGTTTACTCACTCCTGTGTGTACTCCAGTGTGTACTCCTGTGTTTACTCACTCCTGTGTTTACTCCAGTGTGTACTCCTGTGTGTACTCACTCCTGTGTGTACTCCTGTGAGTACTCCTGTGTGTAGTCCTGTGTGTACTCACTCCTGTGAGTACTCCTGTGTGTACTCCAGTGTGTACTCCTGTGTGTGTGTACTCCTGTGTGTACTCACTCCTGTGAGTACTCCTGTTTGTACTCCTGTGTGTACTCACTCCTGTGAGTACTCGTGTGTGTGTACTCCTGTGTGTGTACTTCTGTGTGTACTCCTGTGTGTGTGTGTGTGTGTGTGTGTGTGTGTGTGTGTGTGTTCCTGTGTGTACTCCTGTTTGTACTCCTGTGTGTACTCACTCCTGTGAGTACTCGTGTGTGTGTACTCCTGTGTGTGTACTCCTGTGTGTGTACTCCTGTGTGTACTCCTGTGTGTGTGTGTGTGTGTGTGTGTGTGTGTGTGTGTACTCCTGTGTGTACTCCAGTTTGTACTCCTGTGAGTACTCGTGTGTGTACTCCAGTGTGTACTCCTGTGTGTGTGTGTGTGTACTCCTGTGTGTACTCACTCCTGTGAGTACTCCTGTTTGTACTCCTGTGTGTACTCACTCCTGTGAGTACTCGTGTGTGTGTACTCCTGTGTGTACTCCTGTGTGTGTACTCCTGTGTGTACTCCTGTGTGTGTGTGTGTGTGTGTGTGTGTGTGTGTGTACTCCAGTTTGTACTCCTGTGAGTACTCGTGTGTGTGTACCCCACCCCCAAACATTTTTCAAAGTGCCTCTACCTTTCCCTCTCTTTCTCTCTCTCTCTCTCTCTCGCTCTCTCCCTTCCCCTCCCTTCGCTCCCTCTCTTCTCCCTCTCTTCTTCCTCTCTTCCTCTCTATCTCTCTCTTCCTCTCCCTTCCTCTCTCACTCTCTCTCTCGCTCCCTTCGCTCCCTCTCTTCTCCCTCTATTCTTCCTCTCTTCCTCTTCCTCTCCCTTCCCTCTCTTCCTCTCTCACTCTCTCTCGCTCCCTCTCTTCTCCCTCTATTCTTCCTCTCTTCCTCTTCCTCTCTCACTCTCTCTCGCTCCCTTCGCTCCCTCTCTTCTTCCTCTTCCTCTCCCTTCCCTCTCTTCCTCACTCCCTCTCTTCTTCCTCTCTTCCTCCCTACAGTACATAGTGCTACAGCAATGAGTCACCAACAATATTCTTAAACAGGAAGTCACCATTGAATAGTACCATTTCCTAACATTTGATCTATTACACTATTATTGTCACAACATCCAGAATGTTAGTAGTACTCATATCTATAGAGTTATTGTCTATTATGAGGGACTATGATGGTACAGTGGTTTCAATATAACTTTATTTTAGTCACTTGTCCATTTATTAAATGTCATAGGCCAATTTTTGTAGGCCAATATGATTTATATATTTCTTCGGACCTACCGCATCGGTTTTTGATTTGATACTATAACTGCAATTTCTCGTTGTAAGATCTAAGTTTTATTTCTTTGTAGCCAGCTCACTCACTATGCAGCTAAACCCGGGCCATCAAGAGGCAATGGAACATGTTTACCATTGTATTGAAATATCTATAATTAAAGAAATGTTTAATTGAGGAACTTATCACACGTATATTGTCTGTTTTATGAACAGTAAAACCAAAAGAGATACTTTTGGTGCTCATTTCCTCTGGACAATTAGGCTTTTATGTCATATATATTGACAAGCACAGGTTTCTGATCCAATATTCCTTTATATGCCTGTAACTGCATTGACACATGTCTTATTATATTTAGCATGTCTGATGCACAACCAAGAGGACTTATTTTGAAGACCACTGGCCCCTTTTTGCAACATTACATCCTGAAGAAAGTAAATGTTGCTCACTCGATCCCTTCCTGTAAAGTCCCAGTAAACCAGTAAACCAGTAAACCAGTAAACCAGTAAACCAGTACACCAGTACACCAGGACCATGCAGTATCCCCCACTTGGTCCCACTCCAGTGGCCAGATGTCAGGAAGTCTTTGAACTGGCAACAGAGGCAGGATGTGGTGGAGGGGGAGGGGCCACTTTCCAACTGTCCGTCACAGTTTAGCTTCCATTTTCTCCACCACGCTCACCTGTACACTCTGCTACACCTCCTCCACCAGCCTATTCACCTGGGAGAGAGCACACTGGGAGAGAGCACACTGGGAGAGAGCACACTGGGAGAGAGCAGGCCACACTGGGAGAGAGTGGGCCACACTGGGAGAGAGTGGGCCACACTGGGAGAGAGCAGGCCACACTGGGAGAGAGCACACTGGGAGAGGGCAGGCCACACTGGGAGAGAGCAGGCCACACTGGGAGAGAGCAGGCCACACTGGGAGAGGGCAGGCCACACTGGGAGAGAGCACACTGGGAGAGAGCAGGCTACACTGGGAGAGAGCAGGCTACACTGGGAGAGGGCAGGCCACACTGGGAGAGGGCAGGCCACACTGGGAGAGGGCAGGCCACACTGGGAGAGAGCACACTGGGAGAGAGCAGGCTACACTGGGAGAGGGCAGGCCACACTGGGAGAGGGCAGGCCACACTGGGAGAGGGCAGGCCACACTGGGAGAGAGCACACTGGGAGAGAGCAGGCTACACTGGGAGAGGGCAGGCCACACTGGGAGAGGGCAGGCCACACTGGGAGAGGGCAGGCCACACTGGGAGAGGGCAGGCCACACTGGGAGAGAGCACACTGGGAGAGAGCAGGCTACACTGGGAGAGGGCAGGCCACACTGGGAGAGGGCAGGCCACACTGGGAGAGGGCAGGCCACACTGGGAGAGAGCAGGCCACACTGGGAGAGAGCAGGCTACACTGGGAGAGGGCAGGCCACACTGGGAGAGGGCAGGCCACACTGGGAGAGGGCAGGCCACACTGGGAGAGGGCAGGCCACACTGGGAGAGGGCAGGCCACACTGGGAGAGAGCGGGCCACACTGGGAGAGGGCAGGCCACACTGGGAGAGAGCGGGTTAGGGTTACTCATAAATAGATGGGTAGATTGACTTTACAGTCCCTCAGACTAATATTGGACACTTGGAAGTCTGTTTCCTGGTGTAACTATGAGAAGCTCCTGCTGTGCACGGCGTGCTGCTCGATGCCTCAGCAGCAGCTCTGTGAGGAGGCCGTCTTCCTTTGTCTGCATGTGTAAACAAGACCACGTCTTGCCACAGAGGAACAAATATGCAGCAAGTCAAGTCACTTGACGGGTCATGTTCTGCCTTTACATAGTTTACATCTTACATGTTTTATTTAATGATGGTCGCACATGTTTGTGTCTGAGGTGCTGCAGTCTTTCTCTCCCTGAAGGTCAGAGGGGAGAACCACGGACGGGGGTGTGTGTGTGTGTGTGTGTGTGTGTGTGTGTGTGTGTGTGTGTGTGTGTGTGTGTGTGTGTGTGTGTGTGTGTGTGTGTGTGTGTGTGTGTGTGTGTGTGTGTGTGTGTGTGTGTGTGTGTGTGTGTGTGTGTGTGTGTGTGTGTGTGTGTGTGTGTGTGTGTGTGTGTGTGTTGCACATCTTGACAGCCGTTCATTCGATCTACTTCACACCTGGTGGGTGTGTTGCTGGCGACCCAGGGGAGTGCCATGTCGGTCGAATGTTCATATGCGAATAGTTCAATATGAATAAACATATCAACAGGTGAACAGCCCTCTATCCAGCAGTGGGCGGGGCTTCAGGCTCTGCAGCTGGCCAGATAACGTTACACGCCTCTGGTCTCTGGAATCAACTGGAAGCAGAATCAGACTGCAGTGTGTGTTCACCCCCCATGAATAAACTGCTCAGCTGTGGGACTTTAAACTAACTTATGACACTAATGATGTTACTGACAGCAAAGCTCTGAGGCCAACGTGTCACAGGAGTGTATTTCACCGAGTGACTGGTGTGTTTCAGAGGAACATTTCTTGCTTCAGGGGTACAATGAGTGAGAATAGCCCCAGGTTCAGGTCCAGATGTTACCAGTACCCTCTACTGGTAACATCTGGACCTGGTGATTCACAGCAGCCCCCTGCTCCTATATACGGTATGCTTATTGAAAGGTTACATTTCATGTATTTATGTAATGTGAATGACGAATGTGATGAAGTTGAAGTTTTCCCGTGACCCAGCGTGTGTTCTACTGCTATTTCTAATCGAGTGTGAAGTTTGTCTGAGTGCATGTTCACGTGCACGTTCCAGAAAGCAGCAGCAGCACAGGCCCAACGTTCAACGTCCCTCACAGGTCCCTCACATGTCACATGTCCCTCTCAGGTCCCACACAGGTCCCTCACATGTCACATGTCCCTCACAGGTCCCTCACATGTCACATGTCCCTCTCAGGTCCCTCACAGGTCCCTCACAGGTTCCTCTCTGGTCCCTCACAGGTTCCTCACATGTCCCTCTCAGGTCCCTCACATGTCCCTCACAGGTTCCTCACTTGTTCCTCTCAGGTCCCTCACAGGTTCCTCTCAGGTCCCTCACAGGTTCCTCACATGTCCCTCTCAGGTCCCTCTCAGGTCCCTCACTTGTTCCTCACATGTCCCTCACAGGTTCCTCTCAGGTTCCTCACATGTCCCTCACATGTCCCTCTCAGGTCCCACACAGGTCCCTCACATGTCACATGTCCCTCTCAGGTCCCTCACAGGTCCCTCACAGGTTCCTCTCTGGTCCCTCACAGGTTCCTCACATGTCCCTCTCAGGTCCCTCTCAGGTCCCTCACTTGTTCCTCACATGTCCCTCACAGGTTCCTCTCAGGTTCCTCACATGTCCCTCACATGTCCCTCTCAGGTCCCACACAGGTCCCTCACATGTCACATGTCCCTCTCAGGTCCCTCACAGGTCCCTCACAGGTTCCTCTCTGGTCCCTCACAGGTTCCTCACAGGTCCCTCTCAGGTCCCTCACATGTCCCTCACAGGTTCCTCACTTGTTCCTCACAGGTCCCTCACAGGTTCCTCTCAGGTTCCTCACATGTCCCTCACAGGTTCCTCACTTGTTCCTCTCAGGTCCCTCACAGGTTCCTCACTTGTTCCTCTCAGGTCCCTCACAGGTTCCTCTCAGGTCCCTCACAGGTTCCTCACATGTCCCTCTCAGGTCCCTCACTTGTTCCTCACTTGTTCCTCTCAGGTTCCTCACTTGTCCCTCTCAGGTCCCTCACAGGTTCCTCACATGTCCCTCACTTGTCCCTCTCAGGTTCCTCACTTGTTCCTCACAGGTCCCTCACAGGTTCCTCTCAGGTTCCTCACATGTCCCTCACAGGTCCCTCTCAGGTCCCTCACATGTCCCTCACAGGTTCCTCACTTGTTCCTCACAGGTCCCTCACAGGTTCCTCTCAGGTTCCTCACATGTCCCTCTCAGGTCCCTCACAGGTTCCTCACTTGTTCCTCACAGGTCCCTCTCAGGTCCCTCACAGGTTCCTCACTTGTCCCTCTTCTCAGGTCCCTCACAGGTCCCTCACAGGTTCCTCACTTGTTCCTCACAGGTCCCTCACAGGTTCCTCACATGTCACTCACAGGTTCCTCACAGGTCCCTCACAGGTTCCTCACTTGTTCCTCACAGGTCCCTCACAGGTTCCTCACATGTCACTCACAGGTTCCTCACAGGTCCCTCACAGGTTCCTCACTTGTTCCTCACATGTCACTCACAGGTTCCTCACTTGTCCCTCTCAGGTTCCTCATGTTTGGTGTTGTGGCCGCAGTAGGAATTGCAGCTAGTGTGACCCATGTACATATTTCACAACATAAACAACTATATTTGTTTGGTTATGTACAGGTTGCCAGATCTGGTCCGTGAGCACAGGTGTTGTTTTTGGTCCCTGTACAGGCACAGCAGTACCAAACCTGGCAACCTGGCCCATGAAATACATTACAGGTCGACTGCTGCCCCGCTGCACTGCAGGTCTGCCAGCTGGGCCTTGTGCCCCATGCAAATGACCAGTTTGGCATACCGTGTGCTCACACTTGGCATCCTCTAAGAAACACAGTGCGCAGTAAAAGTCAGGGGGGGGGGGGGCAAGAAAGAACATCCAGTACCAAAGCAGAGAGTCCTGCACAAGCAGAGGAAGGAACTCAGACAAGAAAACAAAGAGAAAAGAGTTGATATGAAAACACATTACAAAGAACCGAATAGAAAAGGTGTTTTCTGACTAAACAAAGCATGAGAGTAGAAGTCAGCATGAGTCCACAGCAGGGAAACAACATTTCACAAGAAGGACAGAGCGGTTCTCTCTTGGCTTGTGTTACCTCACGGCTGTGGTTCCCTGAGGGGTTTTATCTTCAAGCAGTTCACGCAACACGTGAAGTGGAAAGTCCAAACTATTAAACTGTTGGACTCTAATTAGTAAGCCTTTGCTGGACCTTCACAATGCAACCAGTTAACTGACACCTTCATCCAGCCCAGTGAAGGTTGCCAGGTGATGCATGGATGCCATTTGGCTGCTCCACAGCAAAGTAACCATGAGCTATAGTGCCGTCTGCCAGCAGTGGGAAGAAGCCTGCAAGAGCTTTATAAACTGCTCTGTACCACAGGAAGTGTGACACAGTCCTGAGCTTCAGCTGCTTTCTGCTGGGCAAATGAAGTGAATAGACTTGACCTGCATAACCATCTGCTCACACTGTCAGCCTGCGGCAAGGTGGACATCACAGCATGAGGCAAACTGACCACCATGTTGATGATATGAACTGGAATGTTTTTTAGTTGCATATTGTAGAACTGAAAGTGCTGATTTACATTTGGGTAAAAAATGTCTTTAAGCATTATCACTTCACCCTAAAACATATGTAATTACATACATTAGTATTTATTCAGTTTACTTCTAATATAATATATGATGTGATTCCCAGAAAGCTTTCTGAAGCTTGAGGAAATAACCCTGAAAGTATAAAACAGAAGACCTGAAGATAGAGCACCCACGGGTGCTTTGTTTGACTTTGGCCCCCCCTAGTGGTAGCACCAAAGACGACACCTGCAGTGCACGTAGCTCCAGCTCCACTTCCCAGGGACCCTGATAAATGTGGGCTGAAAACTAGACCGCTCTAATTTGATCTTGCATTGTATAATTAGTCTACAAACAAATACCATCAGAATAGTTCAACCAAGCACTGTTCAAACCCACTCAACGTTTCATTGCAGACAACATTCTTCTCAAACTGTCAAGTACCACAGGCTAAAGTTTGAGAAAGGTGTCAACAATATGGCACAAAACACAATTCGAATATTTCCTTTTCTTAATTTAATAATGGACCTCTATAAAAAAGAGTTTTGGATTTGATCATTTAACTCAACATTCCATAGCTTTAAATATAATGTACATTGAAACAAACAGATAAAGTGGATCATAATGTTGACAATGATCTTAAAGAACATGTTCATAAACATAGTACATCCTACTATGTCTTTGTCTGCATGTGTGTGTGTTTCTTTGACGAGTCCTCCTTCCTCTTCCTGCTGCTGTGACGGCTCTGCTGCAGCCTGTAGGTTTTTCTAGCCTGGACTCTCTCCTTCTCCAGGACCTCAGTGTCATCCAGAATCTCCAGGCATGGGATCTGACTGATGACATACTGTCTGAGGAGGCAAAGGTCAGCAGAGTGTGAACTTCACGTGGCGTAAACACAATGCAGTCCGATTACGTTACGTCTTACAAATAAAGACGCTGCACAGGGCTCAGAGTGCGTATTGAAGAAGATGTTCTGCTGCTATAGTTGTGACTTGAAAGGTATATTCACGGGGGCCCGGGGCCGACATGCAAAAGGCCCACCACCTCTCCTACATAGGAGGACAATTAGAGTTGCTATAGCTTCTTTTTGTTGTTGTTTTGAGTCTCTTTGCAGTTGTTGCATATTTTTGTGGTATTGTGTTTATTCTTAGTTGTTTTGGGTCTCTATGTGGTTATGTGGTTACACTTTGAAGTTGTCTTGAGTATCTTTGAAGTCATTGAGTGTCTCTTTCTTACCTTGTTGTAATGTGTTGGCCCCTTCTTTGTGTTCATTTATATGTTTGTACTGTTTTACTTACTTTGAAGTCTCTTTGTTGTCATTGAGTGTCTCTTTATAGTCGTTCTGAGTTTCTCATTTTTCCTATTTTCATAGCTGGAGTCTCTTTGAAGTTGTTATGTTTCTTTGTGGTCAGTTTGAGTCTTTTCTTTGTTGGTGTGTGTCTCCTTAAGTACCTTTAGTTGGTGACGGCCAGGGGCCACCCTGACCCTTTGGGCCCCTGGGCCTGCATTGTCCACTTGGTGAAGAGATACAGATCCATGTTCATTAGTTTCCAATGTAAATGGTCACTATACATTCTAAAATGATAGACACATAATCACTGGCTTGCCTGTCAACCGAGTAGTTAATGCTAATTAACTGGATCTGGACAGTTAACCTTTTTCTATATTGTGTTGGTTTTCCATGTTTGTATTGTATATTAGTTGTACTGTATCGTGCATGATGTGACACAGGACACCATATGGGGGCGCCATAGCACAAGATGGCTCATCAGATGGCTAAAGCGCCCACATTACCAGACCAATTATAGCCATGTTTATAGTTTTGTTTGTAGTTTTTGCAAAGATGGTTTACAGTTTTTGCAAAGAGAATTCAAAGTCAAGTGAAAACCTGTAAGATTAATTGTCATGAAGAAAGGATATGCATATTGCACAGAGGGTGTTTTGATTTTGGTTCCATTGAGCAGGCAGTGAAAAGCATGTTGTTGCTCACCTGTAGTCTTTGTACTGGGTCAGACTTCCTCCATTGAAATAGCTCGGTGCTGCCTCGTTGTCCATCATACTGAGGATCCTATTTATCGAAAGGAATATAGCAGCATAACAAATAAATATCATGTTCATATGCACTACTATACTAATAACACAACCCCACGCTCACTTTATGTTCGGGAACTTCCGTCGTATTTCTTCCACAAACAGCGGCAGATTGTTGATCCGGTTCTTGTTGATGCACACGGTGGTGACACTGGTCATGTAGGGGAACTTGATGTGAGATGTGTAGTTGTTGCAGTCCAGGATCAGAGTGCTGAGCTTCTCCAGCTGGTCCAGCAGAGCCGGGTTCCAATAAGGACTGAATGAAGGCCAACACGGCAAACTCAAGCTGCTCACTAACAACCACAGCTCAGACACAATAAATACAAATAAAATGTATTACTATTATTATGATAAGATTTCATGTGTGTCTTTAGCCATGTAACAGTATTGCTTTAGGGATGGCAACGTCCGTCGACCCACTACTTTAGTTCACACTGAAATATCTTGTGAATAGTTGGAATAATTGGTTTGCTATAAAAGTTTCACTTTAATAATCTCCAAAAGATTTATCCTCCTAACGTATTGATCCCCTGACTTCCATTCAACTGTCAGGCGATTTTTTAAACAAACTTTTAAAATGTGAATTAGGGGCGTTTCAATTAACTGGTTTGGAGCAAATATACAACAAAGTGTAGTTTGTGTAGTTGCTGCTTTGGGCTACACAATGCTGTAATCCACCAATGAAGAGAGTTGAAGAAGTGGAGACGAACTGGAAACAAAAGGTTCCCTTCAACCATCCAACCAAGCCTCCAGGAAGAGCGTCAGTCTTTGATGCACATTTTACAAAGTGGCCAAACGGTAGAAATCCAATTTCACGTGATGCCATGGGGCCCAAAAAGACTTTTCCTTATTTAGAAAGGGAAACTGTAAATCAGCATCATTTTTTTTAGGTAAATCAACTTCCCAGTAAGTCTTTTTTTGTCCGACCTTTGCTCATTATTTAGAATGTGGAGACGTAGAGACTGTGAAAACACTCTGCTAGCGGCAGCGACCTGTCAATCACTTTGTAGCCCCACCCTAAAGCATTATGGTCTGTTTGACTCTAAATGACCATACTTTACTAAATGAACATCATGCTGTATTGAAGAAGACTTGAAACTAGAGATTGAGACCAAAAACTAATGTTTACAATGTTTACTGAGGGAATAAATCAAGAGAAGCAGAGTCATTTATATAGACTTCTATACAACCAGAGGAGTCGCCCCCTGGTGGTCAGGAGAGAGAATGCAGCTTTAACACATGAAGCATAGACTTCTATACAACCAGAGGAGTCGCCCCCTGGTGGTCAGGAGAGAGAATGCAGCTTTAACACATGAAGCATAGACTTCTATACAACCAGAGGAGTCGCCCCCTGATGGACATTAGAGAGAATGCAGCTTTAACACATGAAGCAAATACTTTTATACAACCAGAGGAGTCGCCCCCTGGTGGTCATGAGAGAGAATGCAGCTTTAACACATGAAACATAGACTTCTATACAACCAGAGGAGTCGTCCCCTGGTGGTCAGGAGAGAGAATGCAGCTTTAACACATGAAGCATTGACTTCTATACAACCAGAGGAGTCACCCCCTGGTGGTCATGAGAGAGAATGCAGCTTTAACAGATGAAGCATAGACTTTTATACAACCAGAGGAGTCGCCCCCTGGTGGTCAAGAGAGAGAATGCAGCTTTAACACATGAAACATAGACTTCTATACAACCAGAGGAGTCGCCCCCTGGTGGTCATGAGAGAGAATGCAGCTTTAACAGATGAAGCATATACTTTTATACAACCAGAGGAGTCGCCCCCTGGTGGTCATGAGAGAGAATGCAGCTTTAACACATGAAACATAGACTTCTATACAACCAGAGGAGTCGTCCCCTGGTGGTCAGGAGAGAGAATGCAGCTTTAACACATGAAGCATAGACTTCTATACAACCAGAGGAGTCGCCCCCTGGTGGTCATGAGAGAGAATGCAGCTTTAACAGATGAAGCATATACTTCTATACAACCAGAGGAGTCGCCCCCTGGTGGTCAGGAGAGAGAATGCAGCTTTAACACATGAAGTATAGACTTCTATACAACCAGAGGAGTCGCCCCCTGGTGGTCAGGAGAGAGAATGCAGCTTTAACAGATGAAGCATATACTTTTATACAACCAGAGGAGTCGCCCCCTGGTGGTCATGAGAGAGAATGCAGCTTTAACACATGAAGCATATACTTCTATACAACCAGAGGAGTCGCCCCCTGGTGGTCAGGAGAGAGAATGCAGCTTTAACACATGAAGTATAGACTTCTATACAACCAGAGGAGTCACCCCCTGGTGGTCAGGAGAGAGAATGCAGCTTTAACACATGAAGCATATACTTCTATACAACCAGAGGAGTCGCCCCCTGGTGGTCATGAGAGAGAATGCAGCTTTAACACATGAAGCATAGACTTCTATACAACCAGAGGAGTCGTCCCCTGGTGGTCAGGAGAGAGAATGCAGCTTTAACACATGAAGCATGGACTTCTATACAACCAGAGGAGTTGCCCCTTGGTGGTCAGGAGAAAGAATACAGCTTTAACACATGAAGTATAGACTTCTATACAACCAGAGGAGTCGCCCCCTGGTGGTCAGGAGAGAGAATGCTGGTTTTAAGACACTTCCTCATTGGCTAGTGATGCTAGTGAGGCTAGTGACACTAGTTAGGCTAGTGACGCTAGTTAGGCTAGTAACGCTAGTGAGGCTAGTGAGGCTAGTGACGCTAGTTAGACTAGTAACACTAGTGAGGCTAGTGACGCTAGTTAGGCTAGTAACGCTAGTGAGGTTGGTAATGCTAGTGAGGCTAGTGACAATTGTGAGGCTAGACACGGCTAGTGAGGCTAGTGACGCTAGTGAGGCTAGTAAAGCTAGTGAGGCTAGTGACAATAGTGAGGCTAGACCCGGCTAGTGAGGCTAGTAAAGCTAGTTAGGCTAGTGACAATAGTGAGGCTAGACACAGCTAGTGACGCTAGTGAGGCTAGTAAAGCTAGTGAGGCTAGTGACAATAGTGAGGCTAGACCCGGCTAGTGAGGCTAGTAAAGCTAGTTAGGCTAGTGACAATAGTGAGGCTAGACACAGCTAGTGACGCTAGTGAGGCTAGTAAAGCTAGTGAGGCTAGTGACAATAGTGAGGTTAGACACAGTGAAATGTTTTTACAACTATTGGGTAGATTACTATTACACATGGTTCACACATAGATGTTAACTTCAAGATCAATTGTAATAACTCTGGTGATCTGCTGACTTTTTATCCGTCCTCATCATCAGTTAACAAGTTGTATTTGTCCAATACGTAAATAAATAACTGACATTCAAAAAAAAAAACCCTGGAACACGGAGTAGTTGTTTGGTCTTCAAGCTTGTGGTAATTAGGTGAAGGATACTCATCTAGCAGGTTGTAACTCAGGTCCAGCACCTCCAGGGAGTCTGTCTGTGGCAGAATGGTTTCATAGGGGATTTCTGTCAGGCTCTGGTGAGCAAGAGAAAGCCACTGAAAGCTCGAGGTGTGGCTGGGTTGGGTGTGTTGGCCTGAGGTGGGATGATCCATGACAAAAAAACTAAAAGAGCAGCTCCTCTTCACTTATTATGTCACGATCAAACCTTTAATAAACAGCACAACAGACATTAATGACTCAGAACAGAGTCTGATGAGTCAGAAATTGATGATGTTTGGGTTTCGAGTAGTTTTGATTAGAAATATACTACATTGACAATTTACCCCTGGCAGAATTCTGCCACAAATGTTCTAATCTAAAGACACGTATGTGTTGTCATGAAGACTAATGTTAGGATTGGGTCCACATTAAGTTACCATCTGAAGAAAATATCACTGTGATCATCTGAATTGGTGCAACCAGTTTAGCAATGAGGTTTCCTCTAAGCTAAAGTCCACCCTTGAAAACATCACAATACAGTGACATAATTGTACTTAACACACAGACATGAGATTGGTTTCAATCATCTCTCTGAAATAAAGTGCTAATCTCTTTTTTTAAGTAATAATCAATTTCTATTTCAAAGTTTAGAAGACAAACACTGACAGAAATTGTGACTTAAACGGTCAGATGGCACATGGAACGATAACCTCGATAACCAGAATACAAGTCCTATTTCTCAGAGACACTAGTGTGCTGATCTGTACGGTTAGCTGACATAGTGACATCATCTTAACACATAAAGATATCAAATATATCAGAAGGAAACAGAAAAAGAATAAAACGCTTCATTAAAAACAGCACAGAAAAAACATAGTTAATCACAGCCACTAAGGCCAAAACATGACCTGCAGAACGAGTGCTGCAGGGTGTGTTATGTCACCGGAAAGCCTCTTTACTCTAAAACATATTATGGAATATATTATGTAAACGCTGAGAGAGACTTCAGGTTACTTATTAATTATCCAGGTTTTATTATTAGGGCAGTTCTTTGTATTAAAATAGCCCATAAGTAAGCAACTGCTGCTTCACTGGACATGTTGCCAAACCCTGCTGAGGAATGCTCAAAACTAACTGCTGTTCCAAATGCTATTATGTTTTATGATTTACAGTAATAATCAATCATAACAACATGTTTAAACTGTCTTGGTGAATCCCTTAAATAAGATAGATGCAGCATAGACAGATGTAGCTGGACTTACCGAGCTGACGGGCATCTGCTCGACCGTTTCAGTGCACAAACCTCTGAGAAATGCTTGCAGCTCACATAAAAGGCCTTCTTTCATGCTGGAGATCACATGACGGGATAATCACATTGCTGCTGAACCTTGTGGTTCACAGGACCACTGGAACGCGTCTTCATAACAGTGAAGAAATGTCTACATGAAATATTGTTTTACTGTTTTTAAGTCGCTGTTCAAAGACAATGGCATATTATTGGAATGAAAAATAACATGTCCTCCATAATGGGGCATTTTTGGAGTAGATCATATACAGGACACTGTACTCACAAACACTGATTTCATTTATACAAAATATTAAATGAGGCCCTTTTAAAATGAAATGAAAAATGAATCAAGTGATTCTACAAAATATTCTATTAGAGCTTAATTTACACAAATCGATTTTATCTTGAAATATATGTTGATGCTTGTTTCCGTTTACAGTGCCAACTGAACATGTTTATGAATGGAAATAATGAGGCCGGAAGAGATGTTTGAGGAAATGAAGCATTCTAATCGTCATAGAAACATGAAACACAGACTTAGTCATGAACACTTAATCAAAGTGGATGCAGATGTTCTACGTGCTTTGGGTTCTCTTACAGCCCCAACATCCCATCAACAACACAGAGCAGTAAACACATGGCATTTACAGAATAATCTGTGTCAATTCGGTTGCAGTAATCTGATTACACACACATTGATTTAGGAATATGCACAATGCAAGCACAATAAACAGTACATGAAATAATAAAAGCCGTGACACTAGATGTGGACACAGGGTGCCTTCAGTAATGTTGCCCATAATAAACAATATCAACAAGCAGATTTAACACACAGTGACTTGGTTCTGTCTGAAATATGAAATCTCTTGTGAGTTTAACACGTATAACTATGGAAGCCCAGTGAGGCATGTGAGAAGAAAGTCTGATCTTAGTTGTTTTCTCTGTGTTTATGAAGTACTTTTCAAAAACAGATGGAAATAGGTTACGCCCATTTTTTTTAACTGTAGTTGCCAGGATAGTGTTTTGTTGTTATAATATTCACACATATCCCACAAGAGGCTTTTATATCTTTTTCCACACATGGGAAAAAGTTATTTTGAAAATATACCTTGCAGAACTTGTGTTTTGACAGATTGTCATGGCAAAACCTTCTTTATGGGGTCAGATAAGTCTCAATATTAATGCACACAGAGAGATTCACAAATACATTTTGTGATTTAAATGTTTCTCTCCACAAAAACATTTTTCAATGCACACAAATATAGTTATCAATATATATGAATGTTAACTAAATCTACTTTAGCATTCTTTTGAAGGGGTTTTGAGACTCTGATGATACTGCTTGATTAATAACCTATTACAGGGTGGGAACCTGGAACAAGGTGAGAACCTAGTACAGGGTGGGAACCTGGAACAAGGTGAGAACCTGGAACAAGGTGAGAACCTAGTACAGGGTGGGAACCTGGAACAAGGTGAGAACCTAGTACAGGGTGGGAACCTAGTACAGGGTGGGAACCTGGAACAAGGTGAGAACCTAGTACAGGGTGGGAACCTAGTACAGGGTGGGAACCTGGAACAAGGTGAGAACCTAGTACAGGGTGGGAACCTAGTACAGGGTGGGAACCTGGAACAAGGTGAGAACCTAGTACAGGGTGGGAACCTAGTACAGGGTGGGAACCTGGAACAAGGTGAGAACCTAGTACAGGGTGGGAACCTAGTACAGGGTGAGAACCTAGTACAGGGTGGGAACCTAGTACAGGGTGGGAACCTGGAACAAGGTGAGAACCTAGTACAGGGTGGGAACCTAGTACAGGGTGGGAACCTGGAACAAGGTAAGAACCTAGTACAGGGTGGGAACCTAGTACAGGGTGGGAACCTAGTACAGGGTGAGAACCTAGTACAGGGTGGGAACCTGGAACAAGGTGAGAACCTAGTACAGGGTGGGAACCTGGAACAAGGTGAGAACCTAGTACAGGGTGGGAACCTAGTACAGGGTGGGAACCTAGTACAGGGTGGGAACCTGGAACAAGGTGAGAACCTAGTACAGGGTGGGAACCTGGAACAAGGTGAGAACCTAGTACAGGGTGGGAACCTAGTACAGGGTGGGAACCTAGTACAGGGTGAGAACCTAGTACAGGGTGGGAACCTAGTACAGGGTGAGGACCTGGAACAAGGTGAGAACCTAGTACAGGGTGAGAACCTGGAACAAGGTGGGAACCTAGTACAGGATGAGAACCTAGTACAGGGTGGGAACCTGGAACAAGGTGATAACCTAGTACAGGGTGAGAACCTGGAACAAGGTGGGAACCTAGTACAGGGTGAGAACCTGGAACAAGGTGAGAACCTAGTACAGGGTGGGAACCTGGAACAAGGTGAGAACCTAGTACAGGGTGGGAACCTAGTACAGGGTGGGAACCTAGTACAGGGTGGGAACCTGGAACAAGGTGAGAACCTAGTACAGGGTGGGAACCTGGAACAAGGTGAGAACCTAGTACAGGGTGGGAACCTAGTACAGGGTGGGAACCTAGTACAGGGTGAGAACCTAGTACAGGGTGGGAACCTAGTACAGGGTGAGGACCTGGAACAAGGTGAGAACCTAGTACAGGGTGAGAACCTGGAACAAGGTGGGAACCTAGTACAGGATGAGAACCTAGTACAGGGTGGGAACCTGGAACAAGGTGATAACCTAGTACAGGGTGAGAACCTGGAACAAGGTGGGAACCTAGTACAGGGTGAGAACCTAGTACAGGGTGGGAACCTGGAACAAGGTGAGAACCTAGTACAGGGTGGGAACCTAGTACAGGGTGGGAACCTGGAACAAGGTGGGAACCTAGTACAGGGTGGGAACCTGGAACAAGGTGGGAACCTAGTACAGGGTGGGAACCTAGTACAGGGTGAGAACCTAGTACAGGGTGGGCACCTAGTACAGGGTGAGAACCTAGTACAAGGTGAGAACCTAGTACAGGGTGATAACCTAGTACAGGGTGGGCACCTGGAACAAGGTGGGAACCTAGTACAGGGTGAGAACCTAGTACAGGGTGATAACCTAGTACAGGGTGGGCACCTAGTACAGGGTGAGAACCTAGTACAGGGTGGGAACCTGGAACAAGGTGGGAACCTAGTACAGGGTGGGAACCTAGTACAGGGTGGGAACCTAGTACAGGGTGAGAACCTAGTACAGGGTGATAACCTAGTACAGGGTGGGCACCTGGAACAAGGTGGGAACCTAGTACAGGGTGAGAACCTAGTACAGGGTGATAACCTAGTACAGGGTGGGCACCTAGTACAGGGTGAGAACCTAGTACAGGGTGGGAACCTGGAACAAGGTGGGAACCTAGTACAGGGTGGGAACCTAGTACAGGGTGGGAACCTAGTACAGGGTGAGAACCTGGAACAAGGTGGGAACCTAGTACAGGGTGAGAACCTAGTACAGGGTGGGAACCTAGTACAGGGTGAGAACCTGGAACAAGGTGGGAACCTAGTACAGGGTGGGAACCTAGTACAGGGTGAGAACCTAGTACAGGGTGGGCACCTAGTACAGGGTGAGAACCTAGTACAGGGTGGGAACCTAGTACAGGGTGGGAACCTAGTACAGGGTGAGAACCTAGTACAGGGTGGGAACCTAGTACAGGGTGGGAACCTAGTACAGGGTGGGAACCTGGAACAAGGTGGGAACCTAGTACAGGGTGGGAACCTAGTACAGGGTGGGAACCTGGAACAAGGTGGGAACCTAGTACAGGGTGAGAACCTAGTACAGGGTGATAACCTAGTACGGGTGGGCACCTAGTACAGGGTGAGAACCTAGTACAGGGTGGGAACCTAGTACAGGGTGAGAACCTAGTACAGGGTGGGAACCTAGTACAGGGTGAGAACCTGGAACAAGGTGGGAACCTAGTACAGGGTGAGAACCTAGTACAGGGTGGGCACCTAGTACAGTGTGGGAACCTGGAACAAGGTGGGAACCTAGTACAGGGTGAGAACCTAGTACAGGGTGGGAACCTAGTACAGGGTGAGAACCTAGTACAGGGTGGGAACCTAGTACAGGGTGAGGACCTAGTACAGGGTGGGAACCTGGAACAAGGTGGGAACATAGTACAGGGTGGGAACCTAGTACAGGGTGGGAACCTAGTACAGGGTGAGAACCTGGAACAAGGTGGGAACCTAGTACAGGGTGAGAACCTAGTACAGGGTGGGAACCTAGTACAGGGTGGGAACCTAGTACAGGGTGGGAACCTGGAACAAGGTGGGAACCTGGAACAGGGTGAGAACCTAGTACAGGGTGGGAACCTAGTACAGGGTGGGAACCTAGAACAAGGTGGGAACCTAGTACAGGGTGAGAACCTAGTACAGGGTGGGAACCTAGTACAGGGTGAGAACCTGGTACAAGGTGGGAACCTAGTACAGGGTGATAACCTAGTACAGAGTGGGAACCTAGTACAGGGTGGGAACCTGGAACAAGGTGGGAACCTAGTACAGGGTGGGAACCTAGTACAGAGTGGGAACCTAGTACAGGGTGGGAACCTGGAACAAGGTGGGAACCTAGTACAGGGTGAGAACCTAGTACAGCGTGGGAACCTAGTACAGGGTGAGAACCTAGTACAGGGTGGGAACCTAGTACAGGGTGAGCACCTAGTACAGAGTGGGAACCTAGTACAGGGTGAGAACCTAGTACAGGGTGGGAACCTAGTACAGGGTGAGCACCTAGTACAGAGTGGGAACCAGGCACAGGGTGGGAACCTAGCACAGGGTAGGAACCTGGAACAAGGTGAGAACCTAGAACAGGGTGGGAACCAGGCACAGGGTGGGAACCTAGCACAGGGTAGGAACCTGGAACAAGGTGAGAACCTAGAACAGGGTGGGAACCTAGAACAGGGTGGGAACCAGGCACAGGGTGGGAACCTAGTACAGGGTGAGAACCTAGCACAGGGTGGGAACCAGGCACAGGGTGGGAACCTAGTACAGGGTGAGAACCTAGAATAGGGTGGGAACCTGGAACAGGGTGTTTTTTCTCACTTTCCTCTCAGGGTTTCTGGATATAAGAAATACTTTCAGTGGTTAATTAGAATAAATGCAGCGTAAACAATGTCGCAGGTTACTCTTTTTAGACACAATGTTGTCCTATAGTTATAAATGATATAAACAGTTCCAGCAAAGTTCTCTTTGATCCTTATTGGAAGTTTGTCTGGTATTGCAGTTTAAATGTCCCGAGGATCAGTCCTTCCTCCTGAAACAACACAGTGGCTCATGGCTGTGATGCTGTAACACTGTTGACATCAAGTTGTTCTTGAACACACGAAGCGATGGCCTCTACTTGTCTTGCAGTCCCTGATTTGCCACTTTGCCCTTCTCCACACCAGGACACACTTTTTGTTCCTCTTCCTTTTGGACCGAGGAGGCGTCTTTTTCCAGTTGGTGTAGCTGACCGGCTCACCAGCCGCCCATTCCCAGCGTCCTCGGCCGTCCCTGTCACTCAGGCCTTAAACAGTGGGATTAAAATACATCAGTTAGACTGAAGAAGTTCTACTACCATTGTAAAATAGATGTAATGATGAAAAAATAAACGTGAATTGTGTTGCAACAATTGATTCAAAGATACCCACCTATCCAAAAAGGTTTTCTTCCACTGAAGTCCCACAGCCAGTCCATGTCGACTTTAGAGAGAACGCTTGCTAAAGAGCCTTTGTATCTGAAAACCAATTGCCACAGTGCATATCATTCAGATGATATCGTTGTTATGCATGACAGACAACTAATCAGAAGCATACTTTCTGCCTCAGTTGGTGTTAAACTACCTCTCTCTGCAGGCCCTGTTAGCTGCGCTCCATGTGACTTTGGGCTCGCTGCTAAGGGAGTAACAGTAGCCACCATGAAAGGTCCAGCCCTGACCACACATCTGAGCACTCACCATCTGGGATTCAGGAGGACATGGGATGACACATGTCAATGATTTTATAATTGTTTTGTAATGTGCTGATAATTGTTTTGTAAGTCCTGATTATCTGAGACCCTTTATTGTCTAGAAAACTACATCTCTGACCTTTTATTTAACTGTGTCAGAAATGTATTTTTATCCAACCGAAATCAAGACAAATATCATATGACAGTTATTGGCTTCATATCATAGTAATTGGTCCACAATGGAAAATAAAAAACACTTTCTCAGCAGTTTACTTCACTATCTCAGCAGATTTCTGCTAAAGCTGAACATGTTGGTGTTAAGATTGACCGTGATTCAACGTTTCAACTGCAAATAAGGAACAAATCGTCGCTGTTTGGTGAAAACTGTATTCTTTTGGGAAATGATATGAAAGCCTGTGATTCTTGAAATAATTTAATACAATCTGACCACACAGTTTAGTTTGAGGATCCAATGGAATTTAATCACAAGCTTTTAAATATTTTGTATTGGTTGAATATTTGTAAAACTCACAGAAAGACAGAAGTATGGAGACACAAGGTTTCCGCCGGACAGCGACGATAACAGCATTGTATAATTATTGGAAACATATTGTGAATGTAAGACATCTTTCTCCCAGAGACGCAAAGAAGCTAGACGCTAGTGCATGCGTATTACATGTATGTCCAGTTTAATACCTGATCAGTTGGTGCCCAGGGTTTCCAGGAGACACCATTGCAGTGAAAGAGCTGGTTGCTTGTCTGGTTGAAGTGCAGGAGTCCCATCAGCTCTGGCACACAGGGCTTTGCTATGGTGTTATCAGCTTTAGCCTATCGGCCATGCAAATTCACAAACAAAATAATTTAGTGTTCCTTTATGTGAAATGCAATACCATTTTCCCACAATGATATACCCTAAAACAATGTAAATATGACAGACAGTTTTGAACTAACAGGTGGTGGCGACCTGTAATACCAATGTAGCCCTGAATGAAGCATACCCTGCGTTATGGTCTAATTGACATAAAGGGACCTTATTCATTTAGTAAATGAACATCACGCTGTATTGAAGAAGACTTGAAACTAGAGATTGAGACCATAAACTCATGTTTACAATGTTTACTGAGGGAATACATCAAGAGAGAAGTAGAGTCATTTATATAGACTTCTATACAACCAGAGGAGTCGTCCCCTGGTGGTCAGTAGAGAGAATGCAGCTTTAACACATGAAGCATAGACTTCTATACAACCAGAGGAGTCGTCCCCTGGGGGTCAGGAGAGAGAATGCAGCTTTAACACATGAAGCATAGACTTCTATACAACCAGAGGAGTCGTCCCCTGGTGGTCAGTAGAGAGAATGCAGCTTTAACACATGAAGCATAGACTTCTATACAACCAGAGGAGTCGCCCCCTGGTGGTCAGGAGAGAGAATGCAGCTTTAACACATGAAGCATAGCCTTCTATACAACCAGAGGAGTCGCCCCCTGGTGGTCAGGAGAGAGAATGCAGCTTTAACACATGACGGATAGACTTCTATAAAACCAGAGGAGTCGCCCCCTAATGGCCAATAGAAATAAAGCAAGTGTAACACATGTGCACAACTGCATTGATTGTTTTTTTCAGAGTTTGCAAGCTAAAGAAATGAAGTGACACAAAATGGTGACATCAATTATTTTGATTATCAACTCCAGGTGGCCCTGGTCCCAAAGCTGGAGATCCTGGCAAAACAAGGTTATTCGTTGCTGCCTCAACACAACTTTTTCAAGAAGCAGAGAAGGACCAGTAACATTTGTACTCACATGTCCTTTAGCCAGTGCGGTGTTTTGTGGTTTTGAGATCTGTCTGTGAGGCTCTGACTCTGGCTCAGTGAGCTCCTGCGGCTGTGCTCCCCTGCTAACCACACGGATGTTTGCCTTTCTGCCCGTCCTCGATGGGGAGGTGTTGTCCTCTACCTGCATTTGCATGATGCCATGATACTGGAATTAAAGAGACAACACAAACTAAGACTCTTGTGACTTTACGGTTGGGTCAGTCAGTGTCAGCCGTTGCCTACCGTGTAAACGATGTCTGTCCCGTTGTGAAAAACCGATGAAGGTGCAATCTGAAGGACGAAGCAGTCACAGTTTATAGTACAGTTAATAGTTTTAAGCTGTAACAAAGTCAGGATGAGAAGGAAGAGGTCAGCGAGAACAGGTACTTACAGACTTTGGGTTGCCCATAACTTGAAGTTTCTTTTTTGGGACATGTGCTCCGGGCCTGGAGATGCTGTCTCCACGGGCCCAGACCACTGACTCTGTGCCGAGGGGCAGCTTCTCTAGCTGAATGGATCCATGTCGGGGGTACGTGTCTGACCGGACCTCTTTCCCTACAAGAAGAGGAGCCTCGTGATCCTGGTGCAGCCGGGGCTGACCTGTGGTGTTGAGGTTTTAACAGTCGCAGTAGTGTCTTTAGATGAACATCATCAGAATGTTAACATACTATACTCTGGTGGTGAGGTTTTACAGACACCATACAGTCAAATCTCATAAGATGTTCAAAATAAACAGCTATGGTGTATTTGTACCGCTTCCCGAGTCCCTGATGGTGACTTGAGCCTTGCTGATGCTGCCGATCACGGCGCCTTCAGGGGAGACCAGCAGCACTTCAAACATCTCCACAGTCTCCTCAAGGTGATCCTGAATGATCTCGCTTTGCCAGCTCCTCTTGGACACTCCTACAAATACAGGACCATCACAACCTTTTCCAAGAGCAGGTCTCATGTGTTGTGGCTTGTGTATATGGTATCATGTGTTAGTCAATATAGAAGGATGTAGGAATGAGTAAGCATTTAGCACTTCTGGTTCCCTGGTCTCAAAGCCAGAGGGATGTTTCAATGGCTTTTTGATTAGATGGCTGAAATCAGGTATGTGATTACCAAAGTTTATTAAATACATCAGTAAATGGGCCACAAGTTACTTTTTGGACTTTTTCCTGTCTTATACTTTTATTACAATGGTCATGCATGATCCGGTGTGAGGTCAAAGGTCAGATATGTCATATATGTACAGATTGTAAAGCCTTCTGAGGATAATTTGTAATTGTTATTTTACTGGGCCTAAACATCTCAGAGATCAATTATCTGGTGATGTGGTTTCTGTAGATGGCATTTCCCTGGCATCCAACACCACTGTAAAGAATCTCTAGTTATCTTTGATCAGGACTTGTCCTTTAACTCCACGTTAAGCAAATCTCAAGGACTGCATTTTTTCATCTACGTAACATTTAACAAATCAGGCACATCTTGTCCCAAAAAGATGCAGAAAAGCTGGTTCACGCGTTTGTTACTTCCAGACTAGATTACTGCAACTCCTTATTATCAGGCTGCTCTAATAAGTCTCTTAAGTCCCTCCAGTTGATCCAGAATGCTGCAGCTCGTGTACTCACAAAAACTAAGAAAAGAGATCACATGACTCCTGTATTAGCTGCGCTGCACTGGCTCCCTGTAAAATCAAGAATCACATTTAAAATTCTTCTCCTCACCTACAAAGCCTTGATTGGTGATGCACCATCATATCTTAAGGAGCTTGTAGTACCATATTGCCCCACTAGAGAGCTGCGCTCACTAAATGCGGGGCTACTTGTGGTTCCTAGAGTCCTAAAAAGTAGGATGGGAGCAAGAGCCTTCAGTTATCAAGCTCCTCTTTTATGGAACCAGATTCCACTTTCAGTCCTGGAGGCAGACACAGTCACCTCATTTAAGAATAGACTTAAGACTTTCCTCTTTAATAGTGCTTATAGTTAGGGCTGAATCAGGTTTGCCCTGGTCCAGCCCCTTGATATGCTGCTATAGGCTTATAGGCTGCTGGGGGATGTTTTAGGATACACTGAGCACCTATCTCCTCTTCTCTCTCTCCTTATGGATGAATTTACATCTCTCCATTGCACCTTATTAACTCTGCTTCCTCCCTGGAGTCGTTGTGACTTCACGTCTCATAGGGTCCATTGGACCTGGAGGTGTCTGATGCTGGTGAGCCGGCCTCCCATGAATATTCATGTAATGTGTTTATGTAACTTTGTAAATGCTGTTCATTCTGTACACATGACATCTATTCATCTGTCCATCCGGGGAGAGGGATCCTCCTCTGTTGTTCTCCTGAAGGTTTCTTCCCTTTTTTCCCTGTCAAAGGTTATTTTTGGGGAGTTTTTCCTGATCCGATGTGAGGTCAAAGGTCAGGGATGTCGTATGTGTACAGATTGTAAAGCCCTCTGAGGATAATTAGTAATTTGTGATATTGGGCTATACAAAATAAACTGAATTGAATTGAATATACATTTTAGGAGCTGTTGGCTGCTGTGAAGAGAGGGAGCTCTGGCTGAGGGGTTGTTTCTCTCAAAATCCGATGGGAAGCCCCAGTGGCTGAATGTGGAGGGAATTAGGGAGTCGCTGGCTTCGTAGCTGGCTTAAATAAATAAGTCATCTCTACGGCAGAAACATGACAAGTGATAAAAGAATGATCACCTTGAGAAGTGAGGAAACTGCATGTATGACATTTGGCTGAGAACGATCAAGTTGAGAATGAACCTTCAAGCATAAAAATAAATGAAGCAGCAGCCCTGATTTTCAGTTTTAGTCCAGCACCCAAAACTACACTTTCAACAATTCAACAAATTAATCTTCAAGCTTAAAATTCCCCTGAGTACATCATCAGTAATCATCTTAGACTTGACAAAGCTGCTCCAAAGCCACAGAAAGCTTCTACAGACTGAGTATAACCATGAGGCATAAACCAGACATTATATAACAGTAACATTTGTAATAGTAAACACACAACACAAGCTTTCTACATCAATGAGGACATACTTTACCTGGGTCAAACTGAATGAGGGAAGAAGAGCTTGTGCGGAAGTCTTTTCCAGCTGTTGCAGTCACCTCCTTCACCTAAAATAAATAGATAGATAAAGAAACATGACAGAGAAACAAGTCTGAAAATCTGCAACAAAAAGGCCAAGTTCAATGTACGTATAAAGTGAGTTCAGAGCAGCTTTAATAACTGATGGCTTGCAGACCTTGACAGTGATATATGACGACTCGGCCAGGTTTCCTTTCCGGATGAGGTCCAGCGAGACCACTCCCTGTTCCTCACACACAGTGTACTCGGGCTGAGACAGCTCCACGCTGGACCAGCTGAACTCCAGTCTGCAAAGGCAAGGTCAAGCGCTGTGAAGACTAAAGTGTGAGTTCAGAGATGTCATAGAGATCTGTGTTACAAGGTGTTCCTTACATGTGAGGGGGCCCTGTGTTCCCTAAGGGATCAGACACTGTGAACTCCAGGCTGTCTGAGAGAGACTCTCCGTCTGGGTTGATGATGTAGGCGATGGTTCTCTTGTTCAGCTCCATCTGAGAGAAGCGCTGTGGTACAAAACCACCTGCAAGCGCAAACACAAGCTTTATTTTTCAATTCCAAACTAAGCTGTGATTCAGATGGCAATAAAAGGCATTTCTGGACCTGTGGTCATGTTTTCTAGGTAACCAAAGTAGGGCTGTCGAACAATGCAGAACATCAGCTCCTCTTCTCTGCTGTCTCTGTCTTGGGCCTTCAGCTCTCGAGAGGACACAGAGATCCCGTGTCGTCCGTCGCCGAGAGGCTCTGCTTTCCAGAGAGGAAGCAGCTTGACCACCTCAGGACAAGACTTATCCAGAGGCTTGATCTGAAACCATATATGGTGACTTATTAAATTACATTGAGGAACATTATTGAAAAGGTAGTTTAGTACTTATGAAATGACGTGGCATAGCCCATATGCCCATATTTTATAACACAAATGTTACAAATGTTAAAGAACATCTTATTTTTTGATCAAGTTTTATTTTACAAGATGTAATGCATCAGTTCCTTTGTTACTTTAAAGTTTAGTTTTATAGTGTTTGAACTCCTTTTTGATCAGATTTAGAACATAACAGTTCTGTAGTTTTAATGTAAAAAGGCCACATGGAAGTTGGAATGCTAAAGTCCTATTGGGCAAATACATAAGATTATCATTTTGCAAATGGTGCATGTGCATGTGTGCATTCAAGTAACGGTATGATTTCGTTATGAGTGGGAAGGAGATTAAAAATTTAGTATTCTTTTTTTTTCTATTGTAAGGACAAATATAAAGAATATATTTACCTGTCAATAGAGTTAACTTGAGCAATGGTTGTGATGAGAAATGAATTGATGATAAAATATAACAAGTACTCTCACTGACCTGATCCCCAGAGTACATAACTCATCCTGTGACCAGCTGAGGTTGCTGGAGAACAAGCCCCTCGTTTTGACCTACCTGAATAGTGAAGAAGACAGGTTCTGTGTGTAGCTGCCCGTCCAGCAGGAAACCCCGTTTGGTGCTGTCAGAGGCACCAAAGGCAAAGCGGTCGATCTGCGCCGGCCCCCCGGCATGTCTGTAGGTTACCTCCAGCTCCTGTATGTCTCTCTGGGTGAAGTTGGAGCCAGCAGTTAGTGTGGCTCCTCCTAAAAGCAGTCCGCCATACTGTGGAGGCTGGAGAAGGACAAAGGTCAGGGCACTGGGTGGAGTGTCGGGGTCAGACAGGACCAGGCAGTCAGGACCAAGGATCACGGAGGAGCCTTGTGGAACTGAGAGCCCTTTGTTGGAGGACAGAGACGGCAGGATGCGGTCCACCATTTCCACTGCGATCACAAAGCTTCCGTTTCGGCTGGTTTTACCGTTACTCACAACAAACCTGGCAAAACAGACGAGATGTTAGGCTTCGGAAAGTATGGGATCAGGTATTAATATTCTTTACTAGACACTTAGTATCTCAAAAGATGTGTGCTGCTCTTTTGTCATGTTGATGTGAGTGTGTGCAACCTACACAACTGATCTCAGAGCAGCTGTACTGATTACAAGATTATTCTGGTTTTAAGTTACAATCAAATCTGTGAAATGTTTGAAACACGACGTAGTTCGGGAACAGTTACGACGAGAACTATTGAACTTGAACACTTGTGATGACTGGCATGAGTATGGATTCTGCAACAATTTGAGCCATTAGCTCTCACATCTTTAAAGTTTGATGTGGCAAAGGTTATCTAACTGCTCCAGGCTTTAGGCATGTAGGCTTGCTCACCAACTATTAATCATACTTGCTTTATTTTAATGACAATTCAAAAATAATAATTCATCTTTTCAAAAAACATTTCCATTTTTCTTTGGCCATTGGAGCAGCATTGTATCATGACAGGAGGGGGTACTAAGTCCAGGTTACACACTGTGAGGGGTTTCTTTCACAAGTGCTCGAGTCTGGCAGCCCATAGTCGAACAGGGCAGAGAAAATTATGAAGATAAAGCAAATTAAAATTGTGACGACACAAGGAAGGCCAAGACCCTCTTCAGGTTATGGCTTAAAGGTCATTCAGCTAAGCTATGATTGTCTTAACGTTGTGCCAGAGATGATGGGCGGAGGAAGATTCATTTGTCATGGCAATCCTGACTAATTACATCTTGACTGTAAGTAATAATGTCAATACATTATGTTGATGTCATGTTATTTTCTGTGCCATGTAGGATCCCATTCTGAAATGTCTCATTCTTAATACAACAACTGTGACATCAAAACTGCTTCATGGGAGGAAATAATGATGGGATGTCATAATCCGAATGGCTTCCAGACTTACTGAAAGGTTTCCGTGGGTGTGGTGGCTCGGTTGTCGTGCACGTAAGCCACGAGGTTGGCTGCTATGTCCATCTGGCTGAAGGTGGAGATGGTCAGCCCAGGATGCTTGATGTACTCTACGTGTCCGTGAGCCGGAGGGTTGGTGATGATGTACAGAAGCTCCTCTGGCTTTTCTGTGCCATCTGTGGCCAACAGCACGTCCGTGGTGAGAACCACGCGGTCTCCACGGCTAACATTGGCCGGCTTCACAAACATGGCGATGTTTCCTGGAAATCACGGTTGAGGAGACATGAAGAGGCTAAAACTGGAGCCCCATCAGTTTGAATCATCAGTGGACAGAGGGCAGGGGAGCACGGTCACAAGCACATCACAAGTGGACCAATAAGACTAATGAAGTGAAAACAGTGAATTCCTGTACCTTTTTCCAGATCTTTGACAGAGATGTGGAAGTGCTGGGGGGGCGATTGATTCTTTCCATCCGACAAGTAGAAGACAAAGAAGTCCTGTGATTTAGCACCTGTGTTCACATAGCGCAGAAGGTTCATGTCCACCATCTCCTGGGTGCAGTTTGTCCCCGCTGTCAATGTCCTCCAGTCCTGACCTTCCTGAGACAGGAGCACAACACCTCCCAGTGTCACCGCAGTGTGTACAAGCAGCATATTCCAAAGGAATGGGAATTGGTAACGGAATTATTCTGTCCGACACCTTTCTGACTATTCATAACCAAAGACACCCAAGCATTGGTCTCTCCCAACTCCATAGGGCAATATCTGTCTCTTATGCTGCTAAATGCTTCACCATACAGTGCAGTGAATTTAAAAGAGCTTTTAAAAAGTGTGTTGGCCTGAATACCAAAATGAGCTAAAAGACACTAAAAGGTGAGTAAAGCTGAATAGAACTGTAGAGTTGGTTATACTTCTCTGTGGGTTCATCTTTACAAGTGACATCTTTCACTCTGCAAATAGTCATTCACCTATTTTAATAATTCCCATCACTTAAAGGTCCAGTGTGTAGGATTTAGTGCCATCCAGTGGTGAGGTTTCAGATTGCAACCAACCGAATACCCCTGCGTCACCCCTCCCGTTCCAAGCGTATCGTAGAGCTACCGTAGTCTTAAGGTAATATAAAAAGTCTCTCTCAGTGTTTGGTTTGTCCATTCTGGGCCACTGTAGAAACACGGTGGACTTGCACCCTATCAAGATATTAAGGGCTCATTCCAAGCTATCGAAAAACAACAACTATACTTCAATTAATTATACACTAACAGAAACATAGTTATGAATACTATTTTACAAGACCACCCATCCTCTGATTGAAGGAAGACCCTGCTCTGTCACTGAGCAACACTAATATCCTCTAAATCCTACACAGTTGAACTGACAGGGGACATACTATCACAATATCTGGTGTGTATATTTAACTCTGGACAGCACTGCACCAACCTTAAGCTGAAGTAGGCCTTGGGTGGGAACACTGTCAAGCGTGTACATGACCTCTGAAGAAGGAGTGTCACCGTCCTGTGCAAACAGTGCAACGCTGGAAATAAGCCTGGCTTCTCCCAATTCCACCAGCAGTCCATTGTTCCTGAGGGACAGCAGATTTGAGACAAGGTCCAGCTACTTTCCCACAAGGATGTGAGGACTCACTTTAAGGAGGAGCTGTATGAAGATGTTACCTGATGATGTGCGGCTTCTCGTCGTTGACTGGCAGCACTTTAACCATCACTTGTCTTTGGAGTTGGTGCCGGCCATCACTCAACTGAATGGTGAAACTGTCCTCTGTATTCTCTGAGTCATCGTGCATGTACATCAGATCCATACCTAAACGCAAATGAGCATACAGATTTATTATCAGTTTTATTTCCTGCCATCATAGCAGTCGATATGTTATTTTTAAACATGGGGATAGACCTGGTTGGTTCACTTCACCTTCAACTAGCTAACCATCCAACCAACGACTCTTTAGGTTCTGTATCGGTCCTCAAGCCCCATAGTTTAGAATATCATAGATCCAAGTAGAACCTGTCATAAGGGCGGGACTTCCTTTCAACTGCTACTTCAGCACCACGGACAGCACCATGCATTTATTGACATACAGCTCAGTTAGGCTACTGGTCTTTAGAGGGAGGGATTCTGAAAGATCAATGAGGCAGACATGTTCTTCCCCGGCACTCTTTCTGACACTAAGGGATGGAGAGGGGAGATGTCATCCTCCCTCATCCACCCTCAAAGTGCTGGACGTGGACAATGGTTGATGGGATGAAAACTGATTATTCAGTTGAAAGGCACATGTCAGTATTTTGTTGTTGATGACATACGAAACCTGGAAATTGTAGAAATTGGAAGTCAACTCAATTTTGTGTTTCAGACTATGTCAGTAAGGATCTGGGTTCGTCCAGATTTTGGATTTCCATGACTTTGAACCAATTGTGATTACTGAGCATTCTGTATATTCTATATTTCCATGAAAAGAAAACAAAGCTGTTATGATGGTACAGCTGCTATCCGGCTAACAGTCAAACATCTAGAAGACTGCTGGAGAACCCAGTGTAGTACACGAGCTGTTGAATGTAGCACGACAGAGAAGACAGAGACGAGACAGTGTAGGGACGGAAAGGCTGGAACAGCCGCGTGGTCTCACCCAGTCCGGTATCTTGTGTTTGGACTTGCTTGTTCCTGCGATGCATCTCTCTCAACATCATGTTATAGTGTTCTTGAAGCTGAATCGGTCCCCACATGTCGTAGTGGTAAAGTACGACTGTATCATAACTCCATTTTCGTTTTAATACCTGACAGATGAGGTGAGTTCTAGTTTCCAGTGGGAAACTCAAATATCACATTTCCCAATGTACATGAATGCAGCATTAGCTCTCAGATGACTTAAACCACAGATCTTTACAGATAATAATCAGTGACCTGAACTTTTACTTTGTTCTTCATTTTAGTCCTATGAGTAAAATAAGTCAGTGCCATAGGAGAAGTACCATTTGACAGATCTGTCATGGTGAAGTCCACCACAGGGCTCTGAGGACCGGCTGACGTTTCACTGCCGTGGGAGACGATGCGGCCGTGCTGCGGGGCTCTGACCACACTGAAGAGCAGGCTGTCCTCGGGGACGTCCAGATCCCCCGCATGTAGAACGGATGAGTCCAGCTGCTTCATTTCTCCCTCTCGTACCTCATCACAGGAGGACATCAATGAACACAGGACCACCAACACATGGTCAGTCGTAAGACGGAGCACAGACACTTACTGTGATGTTCCGAGCCACAAACTGTGGGGTCTCGTCGTTGGTCGGGTTAATGATGATGTAGAAGGGCACATGGGCAGAGCTGTGTTTGCCGTCTGATACACAGAACATGAACTGGTCAGCTGTGGGCTCCATCCTCTGGTGTCTGGACTGTACGTAGTTCACGTGACCCTCAATGATGTCTTTGTATGAAAAGGAAGCTGGGAATAGGGAGGTCACACAAAATATTCTTTTGTTTCCCCTTTTTTATGATAATACATACATATAAAATAGATATCATAAGGCTTACCTATGCTTATGCCCGTGTTGCTTTTTTCAAAGCCAGGACTGGGCAGAACATTTTCTATGTAGCCGAAGCGGGGCGATGAAATGAGACTGACCACCAGTTTGTCCAGAGCAGTGTCCACGTCAGAGGCCTTCAGATGAGATGCAGTTATGGGGGCAGAGCCACCTTCATCCACTGTGAAGATGTCGCCTACGAACAAACAAAAAGCACAAACATCATGCTTTAAAAAGCCCTTTAACTGACAAAATGATGAACCATAACCACAGTATTAATATTGGTCATGGGCCAAATGAAACTGTTTTAATCTTTAAATTATTTTCTATTTATCAGGCTTTGTTCAGGTAATTCTGGTGATTCTTGTAAAGTCTCTAAATGATATAGTGTTTGTTTTTATATTTCTAAATTGACGCAAAGCATCAGTGAATATGAGGCTTTCCTTTTAAGGGCCGACTATTGTGTGAGAAGAATAAACTAGACTGGCTAACACGTTGAAGGCTATTAAACAGTTACAGTCTCACACTCCTTTTAGCTCTGTTTGGTCTCCCATAAATCACGTAAACACTAAAGGTGCTGCTAGTGTGTGCATACGGGTGTTTGTGGAGAGGAGAAGCTTTCTGTTCTTTGAGGTTTGTTGTATCTTTGTAATGCATAACTAAAATGACAGTAAATATTTCTTTTGAACAAAACTAAATAAATAAATTGAACAAATTAGTTAATTTACACAACAGCAATGCCTAGTTACAATAACTGCTGACATATTTTAATAATACACAGCAATAATAAACAGCCACGGACAGTGCATTTAATTGCACCTGTGTTTTCTTCTGCTATGATAATAATAATAATAATAATAATAATCATATTTCTCCATTGAATATAATAAGTAATGGAGGTGTAGCCTTTGCGGTGTAAAGAGTTGAAAACGGCCCACCTGCGGTTAGAGAAGGGGGCTGGCTGTCGACAGGAAACACTGTGACCTGGAGGTCATACACAGGCAGGCTGCGTCGTAGTTGAGTCACGTCTCTGGTCTTAGTGAGGTGTTCTTCAGCGCAGCAGGAAGCAGAGTTTTCTGTTTCTCCGTCAGATATAACAAAGGTGACGGTGTCATGGCGAGGAGTGAGTCCAATCTCCAGTCCTGAAACCACAAACATAAGAAGTACGTTTAGAGACCGTCTCTACGATACTGGGCTTACCTTGTTTATCTCTCCAAGATATTTACTGTCTATATTATATCCAGGTGTTCTGTAAAAAGAAATATGTAGAGCTCTGAATGTTGAGACTGAGCTCAGTCATACAGTAGAATGTCAAACTATATCGGCCTATATACAGTATCAATAAGTATCCATTCAGCAGAGGGCAAGGGTCACACGGAGCTTAAACAATAATTCTGCAAGTTCATATTTTTTTCTATTTTCTTACGTCAAGAATAGATCATCAAAATGGACTCCATTATATAAAGATGGGTAAATAATGTGCAATTAAAGAAAGAGAAAACATGGGCTTCAATGTTGCTCTTTGAATGTGTGAAGTACAGATATGTTGGTACTGCAGCTGCTGGAAGTTGACAGTTTATAACCAAATGTAAATGCTAATGACAGAGCAGTAGTAAACATGTTAGCCTTAAGCCCACCTGTGTGTTTGTAGGAGATGATCCTCGCAGTGATGTCTGCCTGGATGAAGCGATCGACCACGATGGAGTTCCGGAGGACCACGCCATGATAAGGCTGCCGGGCGATCAGGAAGGTCAGGCTGCTGTTGTCGCTGTCTGCGTCCGTAGCGTAGATGTACTCAGCTGTGATGATGACTTCCTGTCCCTCTGCACAGCTGAGAACCGGTTTCAAACCAGCCACCAACACTGGGACCTCGTCATTGACAGGCAACACCTGGAGATGACATGCCAGTCACTGCAAGCTCAACAATTAACGGTCCCATTTTGATTTTCCTTTGTTCTGACTGCAAAGTGTAAATACTCTTGTTTTACCTTCACGTGCAGGACGAAGTGGACTGAATTGAATTGAATTGTTTTACCTTCACGTGCAGGACGAAGTGGACTGAATTGAATTGAATTGTTTTACCTTCACGTACAGGACTGAATTGAATTGAATTGAATTGTTTTACCTTCACGTGCAGGACGAAGCGGACTGAATTGAATTGAATTGTTTTACCTTCACATGCAGGACGAAGCAGACTGAATTGAATTGAATTGAATTGTTTTACCTTCACATGCAGGACGAAGCAGACTGAATTGAAGTGAATTGAATTGTTTTACCTTCACGTGCAGAACGAAGCGGACTGAATTGAATTGAATTGTTTTACCTTCATGTGCAGGACGAAGCGGACTGAATTGAATTGAATTGTTTTACCTTCATGTGCAGAATGAAGCAGACTGAATTGAATTGAATTGTTTTACCTTCATGTGCAGAATGAAGCGGACTGAATTGAATTGAATTGTTTTACCTTCATGTGCAGAATGAAGCAGACTGAATTGAATTGAATTGTTTTACCTTCACGTGCAGGACGAAGCGGACTGAATTGAAGCCGTCTGTCGCTGTGAAATCAATGTGGTCCTCTACAGTTTCTGAGCTGTCGTGATTGTACCTGATTTGACAAATGACAAACAACATTCAGATTTGATGAGTGATGAAACATGTTTGTAATTTCAATTCCTGCTGGTTTGAACAGACGACTTCACATCTAATCCTGGCTTCTGTTTGGCTCCTTGTTCATTTTAGAATTGATTTTAAGATGTTACTGATCACTTTTAAAGCATGTCTGAGTCTAGCACTGAATATATATAGAGGAAATGTTGAAACCATATGAGCCAGTCCCCAGACTCAGATCCTCAGACGGATTGAAGTTGTTCCAAAGTCGAAGCTTGAACTAATGGTGACCTTGCTTTTGCCTTCAGGACCCCTCGGCTTTGGAACCTTCAGGCTCGCAGAATCACTAATCTCTTTGAAATCACTTAAAACCCATTTTTACAGACTGGCTTTATGTGGTGTCGTCTTTTTACTTCTTCATTTATAATTTATGTTTTGATTATTATATAAATAATGTATTAATTATTGTTATTGTTATTATTATTATTATTAATAATAATAAAATATTATTATTAATTATAAAATAAAATAAAATAATATTATTAATAATAATAATAATAATAATAATAATAACAATGATTAAGGGATACAAATAAATCTGTTCTCATCAGCTTTGATAATTTATTACTTACCTCTCACAGTCCATCCTAATTTAATTAAAATATCAGCTGGTGACACTTGGCAAGTATCAGGAATAGCAAGAAACATGTTTATCAATTGGCTCACAGGGATGAACTGATACTGGGCTTTTCTACCTGGTTTATGATTATGAGAGATGGTATTATTCTTAATCTGGGGCCTGAATTTAAATCAAGATGTTCTGTGAACACTGCTTGTTTTAGTTGGTCTTTTTGTTCTTTTGTGATTAAAAAGCTATTCTCACAGCACACAACTTGAATTAACTTTTTAATGAATATACATTTTTAAAAATTGGCCACTTGGGAGTAGAACTCCACAATAAGCTATGTTTGACATAACATGACCTTATTAAATGAATATGGCTAATATTTTGGCAAGCAGTTGCCTATTTAGTCAACACAGACTAACATTAGCATATATTGGAGTCCTGGTTCTGTCAATCTGATTAATGTGAGTCCAATATTCACTTTTCTTTGAGCTCTGTTTTGGTCTCCACCAACTCCTGTAAACAATATCTAACATGAGCATTAATAAGGCTGTGTTTGTTCTGCCTTGTACTGGTCAGATATCACTTCCTCAGATGTTTATTAGATACACATTTTTTTAACAGTGTTAGAGGAATATATTACATTCTACGCCCACATGAAACAACTGAAGCAGGATGTCTGACCTAACTTTAAGGCTTTTTAGGTCTCGCACAGTGAAAGCCTGGTCTGGTTTCAGCGGGAGGCCGCTGAGATGCAGAGCCCCATGCTGCGGTTCCCTCTGGAGCGCCACCTGCAGGGCTTCTTCCACAGAGTCCACGTCTGACAGCACCAAGTGTTCAGGGCCGAGCCAGCACTGCCCCCCTTCATCTACAGTCAGAGAGTTGGTAATGACCTGAAACAGAACATACCCACACTTATATATACACATCCACACGCAATCAATTAGGTAAATACATTACAATAATAATAACTTTCATTTCCACCTGTGGCGACTGGTTGTCCACTGGCACTAGAGTGATGTTGAAGCAGATCCCAGTGACTGTTTTGCCCAGGAGGTTGGTGACAGAGAGAACAAACTGGATGTACTGGGGGTGAGGGCCGATGTCCATGACTGGAGGCATGTAGGCTACTTTCAGGAAGTTCACTGCATGCTAGAAAGAAATATACAATGACAAAATGTATATCTTGTGAGCTAGTCTCAATGCATGTAGCTATAAAGCTTTCTTGGAAAAAAATTAAGTCACCTGTGTGAAGAGCCTCAGCACCGGTGCATTGGAGTCTTTGGTGAACTTGGGTATGCTGTCGACTAAGAACAACCTCCCAGCATCTGGACTGCTGCTCATGAAGACAACAGCACACAATTCAGACTGACTGTTTTCCTACTGTGTCCACTGAGTTCTCTGAAGGTGAGGCACACTAACCTGTGAGGACCAGCGTGGAAAGGTGGAGTCGTAACCGTGTATGTAAGCTCACTGTCTGGAGACTCCTGGTCTACAAAGTGAAGCTGTTGCCGGGTTATATGGACCACTTCTGTTTCTTTGATCACGAGACACCGACTGGAACCAGGAACCTCTTTAGGTGGTTGGTCTGGAACAGGCTCTATGTGCACCACCACCACCTGCACCACAAGCATATGGATTACTGAATCAGAAATGATGATCTAAAATTAAATTTGATGAAATCAGAGATTATGGACTTTTTCCTGTTTTCATTGACTTATGTTAGCCATGCAAGCCACACAACTCAAGGGGAAACTATTTCAGTTGGTGGGTCAGTTTTCTCCCACTTTTGAACGGATTAATGCGGAATGTGTTGCCATTCATGGTTCCCATGATTTTGGTAATCTTTAGGTTGGCAGTTTTGGTTTCAGTCAAATGTTATGACAGCGGATAGATTGCCACAACATTTTGTACAGACATTCAGCTGTTTTTTATGTTTAGTGCTAATTAGGTGATGTTAGCTACAGTGGTGATCATGATAAAGATCAACTGCAAAACCTCAGCATGTTAACATTTACTTGTGATTGTGTTAGCAAGATGACGTTAGCATTTAGCTCAAAACATCACTGAGTCTATGTACAGCTCACAGAGCTGCTAGCATGACCTTTAAGCTAATTCATACGTCTGTGTTATGGTATACCATAACTCAAAAGTATGAAGCTTCGAAGCCAACTAGCCACTTAGAAATGTACCAAATATACCGAGCTACTATCTGGAGTTCATATTGTTTCTTTAATCTTAAAATCTGACCATTTGACTGTAAATGTCAACATTATCAGTGTTTTTCAATAGATTAAACTGACTTGTCAAAGTGGAAAAGTTTTTTTAGCAGCATTTATATCTTGTAATCTTGAAATTAGGGAAATTGTAACAAGCATAACAATAAATAGGATGTTAATTGTATCAGATCAGTCATTAATTCTAAGCTGCAATATTGCAAAAGTAAACCTCACAAGGGCCAGTTAATGAAATCCTAGGTCAATGTCTTAATGAGCATGGAGTTTAAATTGAAATGGTCCCTTTTCTTGTCTTCAATTCACTCACAAAATGACTATTTTCATTATTTTAAAGATGTGTGGCTGTTACCCACTTGAGGCTCTGACAGGTTGGGGGGGTCATGGAAATCTGACAGCACCACCTCAAAGAAGTCATCAAACACCTCGTTTCCTAGGTGCCGATAGTAAACCATGGACTGAGACAGGTCCCTCTGCAGGAAGTGGCTGACAGGATAACCTGGGTTAAACCAACAGAAACAAGACATGATTTGATTATGAAATGATTAAAACAAACTCCACCTCGGGTAAAATGAGAAAATAAAATCCATCCGTCTGACCTGTGAGCCCTGATGTTGGCATTTTCATAACCTCCCCTGCCTGTGGGGGGCGGGTGATGTTAAAGAGGATGTAGTCGTCGCTGGAGTCCATGTCTGAAGCCTGGAGGGTGGAGCCTCTCAGTAAAGCCATCTGGCCCTCCGACACCTCCAGCAACATGTTGGTGATGAGGACCGGAGCGCTGTCGTCCTTCGGCAGGATCTTGATGGGGAACTTGTGTCGGGTCTGATGGTGGCCGTCGGTGATACGGAAGATGATGAAGTCTTTGGTGGAGTCGCTGTCGTCGTGGTGATAGCGAACCACGCCCGCTTTAATGTCCTTGACAGTGAACATGAATCCCTTTCCCCCTGGAATAAAACAAAAAGTTGGATATGTGATGATATCAATATTATATTGATGACAAATTTAAGTAAATGTTATGGAAACTAAATACTTAAACATACACTGTATTAATTTAATACATATATATATTTAATATAATAATATATATATATATATAAGTATTTCAGGATATCCTGTAATCTTTGTTTTTAAAATGTTAGATACTAGATAGTCTTGCTCTTACATGCTACTAAAACTATCCAAATGACAACCTGCAAAGGGGAAGATCTTTCTTTGGTTGAACTATTCCAGTTATTGTCATAGTATGCAACCTGAGTAGACGTCACTTCACTTAAACTTGTGTGCAACCCTTTAAAATGTCGCTCAAAAAAAACTGACACTTCAAAATATGTATTAATATTATGTTATACATGATGATATGCAGTCATTTTCAGAATGTTAACCCTTTAAAGGATTTAAGTTGGTTTACATAAATCCACTGTTGTTGTTTTTTATGAAAAATTAAATCTTCGCTTTATATGACGGCTTGTTGATTAGCAATTGAATCAATACATTGTGCAGCCCCAGCCACCTTATGGTTTGATTGCACACTGCCTGATGATGCACCAGCTCCTAATGGGTTAACATATCTGCAGCACAGACAGATTTGAGCCAGAGCGAGCTAGAAATGGAATGAAGACAACCAGATTGAAGCTGTTGCGTCCGTACCTCTGACAGTGAGCCGTCCATGCTGCAGGCCGTCCACAGTGATGATACGAACCGCATTCAGGTTGTCGTTGTCCACAATCTGGAGCTGCTCCCACATTATTGGCCGAGACTGACCCTCCAACAGACTAAGGCCTTGAAGGCACATTTCTGTTAGAAATGCTACTTAGCTAAGTATACTGTACATGCAAAGACTCATTTGAAACTAACTAGTATGCATCTATGTACAAAGAAATTATTTATTCTTTGGTCTCACAGCTTTTAGATGTATGCTATGTGAAAGTCTTAAAGCTGTTTTTCTTTATGATCATTCACATAAACTCAGATGGGACTAACAACAGACACAAAAAAATAAGCATTCATTTGAGTTGTGTTTCTGTTCACAAGTCCAATATTTACTCTTCTTTCAGCTCTGTTTTCGTCTCCACCAACTCCTGAGATAAATATCTGGTTCTTTAGTTTGACTTTCTGATTGTGAGATGCTGCACAGTGAGCCTTTCAAAGCCCAAAACAGCTGCTGCGCTGCATCTGAAAGCGAGATTGTTGAGAGCGACAAAACCTTTTGCTAAAAGAGGCTAAAGAGCTGTTGGGTGTTACATCTCTACGGTGTTGTCACACGACTGGTCATTGTTAAAATAAGTTGTTTTTACAAGTTATTACATAAACAACTCAACTGATTCCATGTGTTTGAAAGATCAATGTGATGCTAGCATACCCATGTTCCAAGACACTCTGGGTGCATTCGTCTCTGCATTCCTTACAGACATGTGAACAGTCATTGATGGGCTCTTCTCAAAGAAAAAATCATGAACCTCAAATTCGATCTGTATGGGAAGATAACGACGATTTTCAGAAACCATTGACACAACCAAATGTATTGTATATGTAAGATAATGGTACATGAAAGGGAAGTGCTACCTCGTAATTCCTGCGGTGGGTGTTTGAGGAGTTTGGAGGTTGATACCCAATGAGCATGTCATTGAGATCCAGCCATGTGAAGGAGGAGATTGGGCGAGTATGATCGGACAGATGGGTGATGAAGCCGTCCACGGGCGGTTTGGTGATGTTGAACACCAAAAGTTGTTTGGGAGTTTCTTCGTCTTCAGTGTCTAGTGTGGCAGTGGAGAGTGGAGTGAGGATGAACTGGTCCACTTCAAGGATAAACATGGACATGAAGGACGGTGTGGGCGGCTGGTTGGACAATGCCCCGACTATATGCACGGGGATCCAGGCCTGTTCAGACTAACAGAAAAACACAATGTACTTCAAACTAAATTTCCTATATAAATTTCCAATTTTTTGTTTGAACGCTTCTCCTGTTCAGGGTCTGGAGCCGGTCCCAGCGGACTGGGTGAAGGTGGGTTCACCTGGACAGGGTTCACCTGGACAGGTGTCCAGTCCACCTCAGGGCTCATATAGAGGCAGATCACATTCACACATACAGGGGGTTTAGAGTCAGTTAACCTGAGCTGATGTCTTTGGACTGAGGGAGGAACCGGAGAACCCAGAGGGAACCCACGCTGACACGGGGAGAACATGCAGACTCCACACAGAAGGGCCGCCCAGACCGGGAACTGAACCCGGGCCCCTCTTGCTTTGAGGTGACAGTGCTAGTCACTACACCACCGTGCAGCCCTGTTTGCTAAATATGGATTGTATTTAATGCCAATATAAAAAAGCAAAGGATAAGAGAACTAAAAACGTTAAATCTGTGATCAAAATAAAGAAAAAGATTAAATAAAAAATCAAAGTGCTTGTAAGGAACAAATAAATACAAATTGTCAATCTTAAAACAGATAAATTACCTGATATGTGCTGCCACTCCGGGTGTCCTTGAGATCCAGTCTGATCGCGATGTAGTCTACGTCTGGCGATGGAGGGTCTATGTGCTGATACCTCAGCCCCATCAAAAGGAAGTCATCACAGGGAATTTTGGTGAACTTCACTAGCTTCAGACCCTTCAGGCAGTCTTCAGATTTACACATTGCTCTGGCTTTATTATCTGAATAATTACACAACCACAGAGAGATTTTTGAATTCTTGTTTCACCGGCTGAGTGTGACATCGAGATGAAGGCAAACTCAACTGGTTCCACGTTTACTAAACCAGTGCTAAACCAAGCCGTCTTTTCATCAGCAATCGGTTGCCACAGGGACCTAGTCTTGGTGAATTACCACTTACAATATATAAATAACATTCATTCTGCCCAATCAGGGCATTCTTTAGTATTTTGCAGATGACATCAATTTGAATGTATCAAGGTGTAAGCTCCTACCCACCTTCAGTCTACTTGTACCTCAGCGATCTGAACAGGTTGTTTGTTAATGACTCCAAAAACATCCTTATTAGTTATAAAATGTTATAGAAGTTATAAAATGGCTGTGGTTTTGAACACATGTTTAACATTATGAATTGAAACAAAACTACTATCATTCTTGCTGAGTCATTCACACGCTTTCTCAAAAAATAAGACCTTGATCTCAAATTAGACAAATAAAGTGTGTCATGTCACTATAAGAACATTGCATTTTAACTATTTAATGGGGACATAATTCTGTGAAAACTTTTGCAATGAAAAATATATTACCATTTTTTCAAAAATTCTAAACCCACTGATGAAGGATTATTGTAACAATGACTTCAAAGTTCATCTCTGATGCTTAAAGCCACTGTGTACAGAATGTAAAACTTGATGTGCCTTTTCATACCATAACAAATATGTATCTATGCCATCAGTATGACATCTAATTTGAAAAATGTTATACTCTCATAGAAGCTTCAAAGTTAGATTTTTGTTCTGCAACTAAGTCATAATATAGAGGCTGTTGGCTGTTGTTACATTAGTACTCAAAGGACAGAAATCACCTTTTAACACCCTTACAAAGTTATTAACCGGATAACATTGCTCTTATTTCTGGGTTTTGTTGTTCTTCTATTGGAGGATTCTTTCCTTATGCACTTATGGTACCCTAGGAATGGGTTTTTTCAGTCTCAAAGGTTACCTAGCTGCTGGCGTAGGGGGATGAAGCTCTCTGGCTCGTCCCCTCTTATCGTAACTTTCTCTGGTTCTCCGGTGACCAGTTGGCCGTGGGCTGGCAGGTGGGTGTCATGGCTACTCAAATGAATGCTACACTCCAGACTGGACCGCTGCTCATAATGGAAGGACACCACATTGCCATCCACGGCATCAGAGAAGCTGTAGAATTCAGGAACCTCCAGGGATTTGGGTCCCAGCTTTATGATGCTGCATTCAGGTTCCATAATGTCCACATGGAGAGAAAACACCTCCATGTGTGTCTCTGTCTCTGTGAACCTGGTCAGAAGAAACACAAGATGATCATACGGCCACACCAGCAAGATCGGCTTGTAGCTCCTTCACTTCGAGCTAAACACTCAACAAAGTCACGACTGTTTGCTGTGCTGGCTCCTCATTGGTGGAACGAGCTTCCCATTGAAATCAGGACAGGAAGTCTCTACAAACTAAAAACACATCTTAGTGACTACACCTTGAATAGAGAAGGTAGAGCCGTAGTAGCACTTTAGTAGCACTTAAATGTCTCTTACTGATAGCACTTTGTTGTTTAGCACTCTAGTAGCACTTAAATGTCCCTTACCGATAGCACTTTGTTGTTTAGCACTTTAGTAGCACTTAAATGTCTCTTACTGATAGCACTCTGTAGTTTAACGTTATTGAAGAAATTGTACTTGCTTGATTCTTGTTGTTCTGAGTTTGGACTCATGGTTTAATACACTTATTGTAAGTCGCTTTGGATAAAAGCGTCAGCTAAATGACATGTAATGTAATGTAATGTAATGTAATGTAATGTAACAGTGGAGAAAGACGATAAGCAGGTTTCCCATTTGAAGGATATCAGGAGTTTTACCTGTAGAGTCGAAGCTTGACTGTGTCCTCCTTTAACAAGGGACATCCGCTATGGACGTACTTCACCTCATCAGCCAGATAGTGGCAGTCAAATACCTGCAACAATAAAGGATTCAATACAGGCGGAGTTGGGACTAGGGTGGACCTGGACATTGGTTAGCTAACGTCATTGTTCACATGTAACTAGACACTTTTACACAAATGTGGTGACAAAAGAGAGTAAACTGATATAAATTACACTGCAGTATTGATTCATTTACAGGTCTATACTTTCCTAATAATTTCAAATAAATTGTAGAACAATGTCATGTATTACTAATTATATATTAATTAGTCAATACACTTAGGGATTTTTAATTGCAGTTAGTGTAATCTAGATTTCTAGTCAGAATGTGTGTGATTTCCACAGGCAAAAATACATATCGATACATTTGGAGAATGAAAAACTGTAATTAATATTAATTATTAATTAATAATTAATTGATAATGAATTTATATTTACTTGGGTTACAATGTAGCTCGGACATTTATAGGGGACATTTCTATTCCCCCTATAATTATGACTGCATAATCCGGCCACACTAATTGAATTAGTCTTAAATTCAGCAGAAATAATTTATATATAATTTATATTCTCTGAGATTAAAGACGTAAATGTACAATAAATATTTTCTTTCTTTCTTTCTTTTTTGCCAAGGAACCACATTGCTTTACTTTGCAAGGTTGAATCAACCTGATCACATGACAGACAGGCCTATTTAGAAGAGAGTCAAATATTGAATATAGTTTTTTCTCATACATTTGTGAGTTTTTCTTCAATCGCAGAAAATAACCTACAATTGCCCAATAGTTCATATAAAGGGCTTGATTGTCACCAACCATATGGAACTAAACTCTGTGGGCTTCCTCATGGCAAATGTTCCAAGTTTAATCCTAAACTTTAGTTTTGTGCTTTTAAGCATAACAAATGGCTCTGAATCTGGACAGTGTGCAGATGACTGTATCTGTCACTCATTAGAGAGGAGGCGGCCCGTCAACCTGGGTTCAGAGGAAGAAGAATAGACGGGTCCCTCCACCCACTTCCTAAAATACCCCTCTTTAATTGACTGAAGAAGAGGCTGCTGCAGACATGGGAATATATCTCCATGCCAGGTTGGTATAGGATGAAGAGCAGACAGTAAAGATCCTGAAAGAAGCTTTTACACTTGACCTTGGCTTAATGCTCCGGGGTACACAAAGTGGGATCTGAGAGCCGGTTACATTGAGAGGAACATGAGAGAATGTGCTCAACCCATCACTGAGGCCTTGTCATCATTACCACAACACTAATAATAGCTTCCATGGTTTTTACATGTTCGCTGTGTGCCATGGAAGCGTAATGCATGCTTCCATCCGGTTTTACTACACACGGTAAATAGCCTGGAACATTGTAAAAGAGTTTTTCCATTACCTGAGGCATGACTTTTCCTACTCGTTGAGTAATGGGCTCATTTAACACCACCTCCACCTTGCACGCATCCTTCTGACGGGGAATATGGAACTGCAGGTCCCCGTCCTGGAGGTAGGCTGACTGACCCCGTTTCACCTTTACACCCTTATTGACTTTCACAAGGGAACCGTGTGATGGGCAGGTCATTCCCAGCAGAAGCACAGGAAGCACGGTCCAGGCCAGTGTTTGACCCGGTGAACCCATCGCTGTCAGGCACTAGCTGATGTTTTCCAGGACTGGATCCAAACAAAAGCTTTCAGAAACACACTTCAATTGGAGAATGACGTAATCCAAGATGTCGCTCTCTTCAGAAGAAGCTTCATTTTGCTGTGGTTGTATTATTTTATTGTGCCATGAGTCTTTTACCAGTTCACATGATGGGTCAGGAGCTGTGAAGGAATGTAACACATTTCAGTGTGTGGCATTCCTTACATGAGGAATGTCTTTTTTGTTACTATACTGGAAACACAACATTCACAAAGCAAATGGAGAAAACCTCAAACACCAAATGAGAACTAAAGAGAAGCCTAAAGCAAAGCACTAAAAGCTGCATTTGTTGATTTTATTGTCTATAGTAACATTTTCATTTCAAGAAGCTGTGCTTTAAAAAGAACCAAGTGTAGTTTCTGTTGTGACAATTGAACAAAGGATGATACATGAACAACTTAGTGGACTGTGATAGTAAAAGACCAATATGTTTCTTTCTTAGGAGGGTTTCTAACTGTTGAATTGACCGAGAAGTATCTGAGTGGCAGACATGATGATTGCTGTTTGAGTTTTGTAAATGCTAAGGAAAGGTGCTTCCATGCTTCCTTTCTTCCTTTAGGACAGGGAACACTCGACCATCCTTTACGGATGGAAAGGAGATAATGCCGTCCCAACAACATTTAAAGCAATTCATTTGCAGATCAACACAGTTATGTTTTCCTTCACACTGTTGATTTTAGAGGGTGGAGCTATGTACAACATTTTTAGGCGACCAAATTAACCAAACTAGAGATTGAGACCATAACTCACGTTTACAATGTTTACTGAGGGAATAAATCAAGAAAAGTAGAGTCATTTATATAGACTTCTATACAATCTGACTTCATTTTGCAACCAGAGGAGTCGCCCCTGGTGGCCATTTGATTTATGACAACAGACTAAAATTGTAAAGTTGTTTTTGAACAGCTTCAGGCCTGTTTCACGTCTCTATTTGTGGACTACGTGACTTGCTCTGTGCTCAGCTTGTCAGGAAATATGTTCATTACAAACAAATGTGGGCCTTTCCCTGAGGCCAAACAGGCTCTCAATAATAATGACTTGATGTTACGCAATGACCTTTGACCTTTTTATGGAGTCACCCCCCACATAGGCCGTTCCACTACAGGAGACTACTGGAGTTAACATAGTTTTTAACAGCAGTAGTTTTATTAGCATCTATTAAAACTGTTTAATATAACCTAAAGGAGCCTTACACTCCTCCCCTTCTTTTGCAATCAGAGCCTATTTTCATGCTATTTACTGTTTTGCTATTGACTCTTAGTACCTTATTTCTCCTCTCTTCTCAATACAGTTTCAGCTTATCTCACCCTTTATCCCACTGAGGATATGTGTTGTAGCTGTTTTTTATTTGAAAACAGGCTTCGGATGTCATCCGGCCACATTCCTTCAACACTTTGTCTAGGACACCTACCACAGACCTCACACAGCAAGCCCCTTGAACAGAGGAGCACCTTATAATCAGCCTCTGCATCGGGGAACATGTTGTAGCTTGTCCCCATGAACAATGCTGGTAAGATCATGTTCAAGGAGCTGAGTGCAAAAGCAGGATATCAAATGGTTGCAACCCCCTTTCACATGGTAGTAAAGGGTTGTGTCTGTCACCAGGGATGGGAACCTGGACATGGACTCAAGTCCAATTCACGTCGCACACACGGTGACTTTAGACTTTACTTGGACTGGCAAAATATGACTGGGGAGCATCTTTGGGTTTGAGAGAGGAAAGGTATGTGTACATTAGATCATAGGCTGTCATTAGTTGGAGACCCAGTGTAACAAAACAATACAATTACTATTCTTTAGTAACTATTAAAGAATAGGTTACAGTTATTATTGCATGCCTATTAATGTTAACAATGGATTAACGTTAATCTATCTCCAAACAGCTATAGTTTTGGATTGTTTTTTTATTAGAGAGATCATTTACCAACAACAAATCAATGCTGACACTGTATGCTAATAGACAAAGTGATGATACAGCACACGCTGTGATTTGCTCAGGTATAGCCGTGCAGTGACCTGATGACATTCAGCAGATAATAGAACCTTCATTACAACCAATCCTTTCAGCTCTGTTTTGGTCTCCACCAACTCCTGAACAATATATCTGTGTCTTTAGCTGGTCCACTATGTTCACCCGGTAGAGTCCAGAGGGTTTACCGGGGCTTTAGAACTCAACACAGCTGATAGACCAAAAGAGTCCAGTTGCAAAACAATGGGCTAAAAGAGGCTAAAACGCTCCATAGAAGGGACGGGAACTGCTTAGTTTGGTGATCATTCTTTACATTACACATGGTTATTGCACATAGTTATATTGTACGTTGTATCCATCGTTAAAGATACTGATTAGTGCAAAAGCTCTTCTCTGCCCTGTGACCGTGGGGTCAGAATTAGGATGACAGTTAAATGAGTTGAACCTATAGTAAAGATAACAAGCATTCAGGTTTAGCTACTGTTGTATTTACTTACAGACATTAACAGCAGTCACTCAAAGGTATGTGGACAGTGGTCTCTGGGCCTGTTGTTCATATAGTGCAATAGAGGGACTTCTTATACAGTGCTATTGTCCAATAGTTTTAGTTTGGTCCTGTCCTGTTTCAACATGACAATGTGCACTACACCAGTTCCTTGAAGAAAGGATTTTCCCAGATGCGTGTGGTTTGCAGAGCCTTCACTTCAACCCCGTCATTTAGGATGAGCTGGAATACCAGCTGAGGGCCCTGTAACTCCATATCAGTGTTGGACCAGACATGTGCAGTTGTGTCTTTTCCTGTCACAATGAGATACCATTTTAGATGAAGGAAAGATGATGAGCCGTATCTTCCGTACTATTCTACACCAGTCGCATGACGCTTTGTACTGAGATGGGGAGCAAACCAAAGTCCAACCGCATGCCAGTCCTGAGTGTGGATCCTGTTTTAGCAGATAGCACCTGGCCCAGCATTGTGTGACCGTAGAGGATTACGTGTCTCTGATATGAGTGTAACGGCACAAAGGCCTCCCTAATCTGTCCTGTTGAAGATTTGAACGAGCCACTGACTGATGTGAGTCCCAGTGGGGAGGCTGCAGACGGGAGGTGGGAGTGCTGGGAAAGGTCCTAATGTTAAGCTGCCTGCAGCACTCTGAGGGTCCTGTCCCTGTTTGCAGTTGATCCTTTTCCTGTTTTGACAGAGCTTCATGTTACAGTCGTGATCGAATATAATGTCAACAAGATGCATCATGGGAGGCCGTCCCATTTCCTGATGTGTTGTGGATTTAGGTCCTAGCTAGACGGGCACAGACCAGCCTTGAATTAACCTCACATGTCAGGAGTGAACTGTTTTCTTTACTGACATGTCCTCCAGATGGGGGGTTCAGCATCTGCTGAGTGTCAGAGCCATCAGGTAATGACATGGATTTACATTCCCATAAGCTTGTGGTGCGTAGTACAGGATGCAGAGACTCAAACAAACAGCAGTGTTGTGGCACCACTCTCTCCAGCTCATGCACACCCTCTTAAAGGGGCACTCCACAGATTGTGCACATACAGGTCAGTTTACACATCATGAGGAGTTCTACTCATCCTGTGAACACAGTTGCATAATATTCTTTTGATTACAGAGGCTAGTAAATCAGTCTCACTCGTTTGTGTCAAGTTTGTACCAACAACTGCTTTGTGGCAACGGAGAACCGAGAAGTTAGAAAGAGTTGATGAAGAGTTCAAAATGATTAACTGTTATCTATTTCATCTACAGACGGCAACCTCCAGCTCTGAAAAGACTTGATTGTATAGAAGTCAATCACAAAATCTACTTCTCTCTTGATGTATTGCCTCAGAAAACATTGTAAACATGAGTTTATGGTCTCAATCTCTAGTTTCAAGTCTTCTTCAATACAGCGTGATGTTCATTTAATAAATTATAAGCAGAGTATGCTTTTGGGTGGGGCCAACTTGTGATTGGTAGGTCTCTACCAGAGTCGTATATGGCGTCTCTACGTCCGTCTTCCTCATCCAACTACGGTCACTTCTGCTCACTGGTTGCAAAAAAACAAGATGGCGACAACCAAAATGCCAAACTCGAGCCTTCAAGACCCTGTCACAAACCAACGGGTGACATAAGGACGACTACGTCCACTTCTTGTATACACATTCGGCCATCAGTCACCAGTTTACTAAAGGCTATGCCATCAGTAAATGGGAGGAGTTTGGGGTTAAGTCTCTTGCCCAAGGACACATCGACATGAACAATCTTTCTATTGCCTCACATCTGAGCCACAGCCGCCCAGGCATGATGGGTCTATCTAATAAGTCGCATTATGTTGCATCCAGCTTTATAGTGTATTAGGGACAAAACGTCAGGGTACCTTAGCCTCTGCTGCTTATAATTTTTGCCATTCTTTTTTAATCAGAACATGTGCTTTCTGTCTGTTTACACTAAAGTGCAAGCTAAGGGTTATAATCAACGGTCATGAAGGTCAAATAACATCCATAATTCCATTCTGATAGTAAGTAACCCTTCCATTTCCCGGCAGAATCCTTTCCAAAAGCCCAAACCAGTGATGATCACAGAACACACAGCTGCGAGGGAATGTGATTCGTCATTTAACCAGTGGCTTCGCTCCACAGCTGGGAATGTCTGTTACATCCATTCTTCTAATCTTAATAATGACAGGGTCCTTAGTAGCCAGCAATTTTCAAAGAAAGACGAGCCATCGGGGAAGAGGAAGGCATTCTGCTGGAAACATGAAGGAATAACATTTGGCTGCCATCCAGCAGCAAAGTCCCGAGCGTGCAACAGAATCCAAATGCTCCATAACTGCCAGAAACAAGAGCTGTGTATGTGATGAATGGGCACGTGAAGTGCAGCATGTGCACCGGTGCATGTTACAAAGAGCATATATGTGCAGTCTTAAATTGGCTGTGATCATTAAATACCATGTACTGATATTTTGACTACAGGAGTTTACTGAGACAATAAAAAGCAGATTCATCATCAAAATGATACGAGGAGACAGATGAGAGAACCACAGACAAGCAGTGCAAATCAGAGTCATCAGGAAGAAAATGACCTAAAAATAAAGAGGATGAAGAACAAAGTGACATCCAAGCAAACTTCTTATTATGTTCCTCAAGAGGAAAAGTCCCCAGTGGAGATTTCCACACGCAGTAAGACATGTCCTTACCTGATTTAAAACATCTGGTGCTTCTGCTTCTTTGTACCTACCTCTCTGCTCTCCTCTGCTTTCAACTGCAACTCCCTCATTGACAGAATCCTGCTCACCCCTCAGTGACAAACCCCACCCACAAGAGAGTGAGATGGGTAGGGGGGACGGAGGGAGGGACAGACACCGAGGACGCCTTCCTCCTCTTTTTGTCAGCAGACGGAGCGGAAAAAGCAGAAGACAAACCCGGAGTGGTGAGATCAAAGTCTTGTCCAAAGTGCCCGGTGGTGTAAGGAGCAGCTTTGTCATTAGTGAACAGGAGCAGAGATAAAAGGCTTTCCTAATGTGAGGAAGACACATGCAGGACAGAACATGGACCCCATTAGGCCTGCTCTGTGACATGATACATATCCTGTCAAGTCAAGGTGTTGGACCAGAAGACATGAAAAAACAAGGATTGTGTGAAATCAAATTAAGTCTTTGGTTATATTACATATTTGATCATTTTATTTTCAACCTAACAACGGGGGGTCTGATCCAGGTACCCGATCCCAGAAGGACTCACATGTTTTAGACCTGTGCCGGGGTCTGTGGCGCCTGAATGCGAGTAGCTAAAGCTACCTGAAGGTCTGTCTGCACTTTGAATTTAGTCCAATAAGCAAACTATGAAAACGTACACGGATGGCTGACATAAACTATAAGCCGAGGCCACACATTAAGATGATAAAATAGCATATTGCATATTCTTGCCCTGCTGTTAGTTAGTTGTTGGCTTTTTGTTTTATAACTGATGACATGTAAATGTAGATTGTATGGATCCAGTAGTAGAAGTGAAACGCTGCCCCCTATTTGTTTGGAGCTTGTTGCCGGATATCACGCATTTCACCTAAAGAATAGACTTCATGGAAATGATATATTGTCATGAAAGTTGTTGAGAAGAGTGAGGTCCCAAGCAGTGAATGAAACGTAAAATAAAATGACTTCACAATATTTACATGAACTTAAATGTTGAAACTTTGAGTCATTGACAGCAGGTGGTCTTGTCTGATTTTCTGAAATGAACCAATAATAAGCCGATCAGTGTCATATTTCCACCTTTTTGACAGTTACATTTAAAAAAAAAAAATTCGAAAGATGATTTGAATTGACTTTTTGCCTTTATTGAATACCAATATAGCTTCAGAAATGCCTGCCAGTTGGATTTCAACATGTGCTCCTGCAGTAAGGACTCTTCACCTTGTTTACAACTAGTGAACATAAGTGACCACATTTGGTCTGTGGAGGAGTGGTCAAGATACCGTGTATGGGCAGCGACCTGTCAAACCCAAGGTAGCCCCGCCCTAAAGCATACCCTGATTTATGGTGTGTTTGACTCTAAATGACCATATTTTACTAAATGAACATCGTGCTGTATTGAAGAAGACTTGAAACTAGAGATTGAGACCAAAACCTCATGTTTACAATGTTTACTGAGGGAATAAATCAAGAGAAGTAGAGTCATTTATATAGACTTCTATACAACCAGAGGAGTTGCCCCCTGGTGGTCAGGAGAGAGAATGCAGCTTTAACACATGAAGCATAGACTTCTATACAACCAGAGGAGTCGCCCCCCGGTGGTCAGTAGAGAGAATGCAGCTTTAACACATGAAGCATAGACTTCTATACAACCAGAGGAGTCGCCCCCTGGTGGTCAGGAGAGAGAATGCAGCTTTAACACATGAAACATAGACTTCTATACAACCAGAGGAGTCGCCCCCTGGTGGTCAGGAGAGAGAATGCAGCTTTAACACATTCAATTCAATTCAGTTTATTTTGTAAAGCCCAATATCACAAATTACAAATTTGCCTCAGAGGGTTTTACAATCTGTACACATACGACATCCCTGACCTTTGACCTCACATCGGATCAGGAAAAACTCCCCAAAAATAACCTTTGACAGGGAAAAAAGGGAAGAAACCTTCAGGAGAGCAACAGAGGAGGATCCCTCTCCCCGGATGGACAGAAGCAATAGATGTCACGTGTACAGAATGAACAGCACATGAAGCATAGACTTCTATACAACCAGATGAGTCGCCCCCTGGTGGTCAGGAGAGAGAATGCAGCTTTAACACATGAAGCATAGACTTCTATACAACCAGATGAGTCGCCCCCTGGTGGTCAGGAGAGAGAATGCAGCTTTAACACATGAAGCATAGACTTCTATACAACCAGAGGAGTCGCCCCCTGGTGGTCAGGAGAGAGAATGCAGCTTTAGCACATGAAGCATAGACTTCTATACAACCAGAGGAGTCGCCCCCTGGTGGTCAGGAGAGAGAATGCAGATTTAACACATAAAGCATAGACTTCTATACAACCAGAGGAGTCGCCCCCTGGTGGTCAGGAGAGAGAATGCAGATTCAACACATTTTCTCATAGACAACAACCAGACTTCTTATTGCAACCAGAGGATTTACCCCCTGATGAACACCTAATGTAATCATTATTCATTCCAATGCATGCTGCCTCGTGGGATGTGCAGACAGCAAGGAGCTGAACTATTAACATAACCGGAGATTACAAAGACGTGCATGATGTGCTCAAGCTGTACTGGGCAAAGGTAAATTAGAACAACACTATGGCGATATGTTCAAAAGTTTGAGAATTACAGTAATATTTTAACTGAAACACATAAAGCTGAGCAGTTTCTGTGTGAGTGTGCACAATGATTGGTGGTAGAATCGGCTGCGATCAAGAGGCACCAGCTCAAATCTTGCCTATAAGGCACCAAAATGGCCCGCGAGCACCACCTAGAGGGCCACAAACAACTTTTAGTTTTGCCCCTGTGGGCCGTGAGACCGCATAGGTTATCAATTGAAGACACCAGAGGTAGTACTGTTATCCATGAGACGCTCAGTTACAATATAGCTTCCCACCACTTGGTGGCGGTAATGCGTCAGTCAGTTGTTTTACAAGCTCCAATAAGCAGAAGAAGACACTCGGCCAGCCGCTAGCTTGTAGCGAAAGTTATGCAGAAGTATTTAGTGATTTAGTTATTGAATACAAATCAAACCCAGAGGGAGATCAATTAGTTAAACCAATACGGTGTTACTATTTGAATGGGCCCTGGGCCACTACTTCAAAAGTTAGGCCTCAAGGTCAAAAAGGTTAAGAACCCCTGCACTAGCCTATCTTTTCCTATGCTCTATTTTCAGTCCATGATCCCAGTTAAGCTAAATGGTGACAAGTTCCTTACCAATGGAAAAGACTAATACATAATGGGGATGCAGTTGCTCTACTTGCTCCATTGCTCAGGGGACCATGTGGCAGCCCGGTGGTGGCTTGTTGAGAGCAGAGCAGCTCACTACAGTCCATGGTAGAGTGTTTGTCAAAAGAAAGTAACATTCCTCAGCTCCTGAATGGGGTCGGTTCACTAGGTCCTGACAGCCCCTGTGGTTCCTGCATACCTATTTGGGAACACACTGGTACAGTAGCCTGTCAGGTGGAAATTCCAACTGCACTTTACCGGGAAAAGAAGTGCAGATAAAGGATCATATCAAACTGGTTGGAAATAATCTGAACTCAGAATGTTCCGAGGACTCTGCTTGGGATTGTTTTATATAACGTTGGTATTCCGGCTGTGCTCCGTCACAGGTTTGCTCATGATGGATCACCGCAGAGAGGCAGAGGATGACCAGGAGCACAACAAAGCTATTTTGGAAATGCTACATATCAATAAAGTGTCTGCGAGTCCTCAGGCTAAGCCACATCCTTACATGAGGGGGATCTATCAGCGATTGGACTCAATAGAGGCTCAAGACTTTGAGAGTTCAGATGGAACGCTGGTGCAGAGCTTTCGGAGTGTAGTTGGTAAGGATTTTAAATGTTTTAAATGTGTTAACTTTGCTTCTTTCTTCACATAATAATTACAACTACTGTATATAGTTTTACTGAAACCAATGCAATCACGAAAAGCGATGTTTTATATTGACTCTTTATTGCATCAAAAGAATAAAAGAACAAGGCAGCCTTAGCTGTGTTCCAACGATGATGTCATTGCATTGGGAAACCTGGAAGTTTTCCATCAGCAAAACACCTGATGTCAAATCACTACTTTGATTTTGGTGCACAATTTTAGGTAATATCAGAAACTTGTTTACCAGTTATTGCCACCTCTATTTCTGTAACACTGTGGGATAACATTCCATCATAACAACTCTCAAATCCCAAATCCCAAAAGAAAAATTGCTTTCACGCGGCTCCCAACATGGCGAAGGCTGAGCCCACGCTAGCAGCTAGCGGCTAGCGGCTAGCTACAACAAGAGAGGAGCGCATGGCAGGTGGCTTTAGAAAAAACATGGTGTTGCTGGCCATGTGTTTCTGGCAACGTGTCTCGTATAGACATTACTCCATCATGTCCTTAAGTTGCTGGTAGTTGATTGCTGCTATGTTAATACTCTGAATGCCATATATAACCTTTAAAGAGCACAAACACAGTGGTATGATCCTTTCAAAAAGCCTTGTATTGCAGTGCCTTGTCTTTTTATTCCTTGGATCTCCCAGGTTCACATAAAGCTCCCCGAGGATGGATCTGGTTCAATGTCAGCGGCCGGAACCCGTCCATGCTGGGTGCAGAGCTGGTTATGTACAGGAAGACCCTTAACCCCAATTCCATCAGTGTGACTGTCGCCCTGCACAGTGTCACAGCTTCACAGGGAGCTCTAGTGGAAAGTCCTGCCCTGGAGGAGAGACTGCTGACCCTGGATCAGCGATCCTCATCTGGATATGATGTGTTTGATGTGTCAGCTGCTCTTCCTTTGAAGCCTTTGGAGTTGGTGGGCTTTCAGCTGCGTTATACAGACGAGAGTGGGAGTCTGGTCCTTCATGAAGCCCTAACACAGAGTCTTTACTGTCTGAACAGAGGCTCCCTGAGTGAACCCTTACTGGTGCTCTACCAGTCATACCCCCTCCACATCTAACACTGGGACCACTTTTAGTGTGCAGATGATCACAGCTTTTTTTATTAAAACATATCTAATCCACCTGGTGGATATATATCTATATCTTTTTTTCCTTTAGTACTCTACTCGCAATGGGCATACTAGATCTATGTTCAATTTAAGGATTTAAGCAGTTCCTTAAAGTAACAAGAACTGAACTGTATCAGAACTTAATTTTATACACACGCTTTTGTTTTGGAAGTTTCTACCGGAAGTCTTAGAGCTGTTGTGTCTGACTTGGTTGAGACGTCAGTTTGACAATCATGGGAGCTCACTGCCCTCCAGTGGACTCAGCGAGTAACTGTAACACAACATTATATTGCTTTTTTTTATTTCTCGAAATTTCAAATGTAAGAGATTATATTATATAATTTGATATACAAATGACATATGCCCCCATCCCAGCTTCAGCTAGCTTTGTAGAAGATAATACATCCTGGATAGGACCACCAGAAACATTGCATTTGTATTTTGAGCACTTTCTTTCATCAAATGAAATGTACAATTGTAGGGGACTCGGCTGGGAGCACAGACTTTATAGGACTAGTGGGGTGTCTTACGATATAGGTGACAGGGTCCCTTTAAGAGCAGGTATTGTAACCAGGGCAACGGGATGGCGTTGAGGGGTTAAAGGTGACGAGATGTCAGTGTCACAGGTGATTTGTTTGTGAGTGGAATAAACGGCCACAGAGGTGTGCAGCCAACAGATAAACCTTGTCTACCGCGTTTATTCCTGTCCTCCACAATCAATCAATCAATCACGTTCTGATTATTTGTGTCATGTGTTACTTGTAGCTCATCATTGATCTCCACCTCACTTGCCATATATTAGAAGAAAAACTAATTTGATTTGACACAGAATGACTCAAACTGTAAAATCTTACTGTTGGACTCAAATGCTTGTGGTAAACAAAAAAAAGAATCACATTCTTGATACCAGACAATTAATATCAGGAACTCAGATTGTATGTATGATTCGATGTGAGGTCAAAGGTCAGGGATGTCGTATGTGTACAGATTGTAAAGCCCTCTGAGGCAAATTTGTAATTTGTGATATTGGGTTATACAAAATAAACTGAATTGAAATTGAATGTTGTTGTTGATAATGATTGATGATGATAATAAGGCTGTAGCTACCTTATAGCTACCACGTGAGGTTCTTATTAATATTTCATAATCATTTTTATTTAATTTCATAAGCATTTATAATATAATGACTTTGAGTTTTCATATTCTACAATTAGATTAGACATGTTCGTTCTAGTGCAAATTCATATGTTTGACTATTTTTAGGGGGGAAACGAAGCAGCTTAAATAATAATGAATGAAGTAATTTTCGAGCAGTTAAAGTGAAAATAATATTCCGAGTTGTCAAGCAAAGTGTGATTGTGAAATTCTTATTATGTTATTATCTTGTTATTTTGTTGTCATTATTATTGCGTAGCAGTATCTCTTTTATCATTAGTAGCCTACGTCATTCGGGACACAGGAAGTGGCCCGTCTTTCCACTAATATGATTGGTTGCATCCTCAGTCTCTCGAGCGTTGTTCGCAGCCAATCAGTGACGACCTCCCGCAGCAGCGGAACGCCTCCTCCAGGCGCAATTCGCCCAGAAAGCAGCGGATCTTCTTTTTTTTATTCTGCGGTTTACCGCGTCAACGTCCGCTTTGGATATCCTCGCGACTCCGTGTGTGAACGCGGACCCCGTAACGGACCCCGTCCCGGACCCCGTCCCGACATGCTCCCGATGCGGACCCGAAGCCGGCTGTGAGAACCTTTCGAAGCGGACCGAGTGGAAATGCCTCCCCGGAGCGCTGAACCTGTTCCACCCCGCACACAAAGCCTGTGAAGCAGGCCGAGTGTTTTTTTCTCCCCCCTCACGCGCCGATGATGCTCAAACATGTCGGGGAATCAGTACAAAGGCAACGAAGTCAGCTGCTGCATCAAATACTTCATCTTCGGGTTCAACATCCTGTTCTGGGTGAGCAGCTTTATTCTTGTATTCGCCTGCGCCTCTCTCGGGTCCAGTTCGGCTATTGTCGTGTCCACCGGCCAATGGGGAAGAAGGCCCCGATCATCACCGCATCTTAGCCTTCATATTCCTATGGGGTCAGCGCACGCGCGCCTTATTGTGGTTATATTGGTCCGGTGAAGCGGCTGCAGAGCCTCGCGGACAGCTAATCGGCTTTTAGGGGTGAAGGAGTGACGGCTCAGCCTCGGCTTATCATTCATATCACACTCACAACGACGGCTCAATGTCGTTCAGACATGACGTCACGTGTCTCAAGAAGTGCTGTCATTGGCGTCAAACGCACGAGCGACAGCAAAGTTCTAACGGCTTTAAAGCCACGTGAGGCGTTCAGGTGAATATGGTGTTTCCCTCACCGGTTCATGGGAAACATACTGCCGGTGAATAATGTCAGACTGTCACTTTACTGTGGCAAAAGAAAAGCAGGGGATCTTTAAATCAGACGTGCGACGGATCAATTGTGTGTCCAACTTTGATTTTTTATGTTTTTTATATTCTGCAACTCACAATACTGTCCATCATTAATGTGTCTGCTGATTACTTTCATGATGGACCAATGAAGCGCATGGTCAATAAAACATCCATGACAATAACAGAGCTCAAGCTTCTGTCATCAGATGTCCTGTTTTACCCAAAGATTTGAATGTAGCATCAATGAAGACCAATAACAGCAGCTTCCCTTTTGAGAACCTAGAACATCACATTGTTGCCGTTTCGGGCCTGATGTTCCTCTCACAGGCACAAAGTGGAGGTTCTCTGTGTCCACACACTCCCACGGTTCCTGCTCTCAAAGTACAAACGGGTTGGGTGGGTGAGAGGATGAATAAATACACTCTCGGCCAATCACATCGCTGGTCTCTTTGCTCTGAAACAGCTGAGCCAATCACACTGCAGCTCACACAGATGTGCAGCCAGGAGGCAGATGTGTTTTAATAATAATATAATTATTATACATTTTATTTATATAGCGCTTTTTACAAATGCGACAAAGACACTTTACAAACATAACAATCATAAGAGAGCTACACACTAAAAACATAGAACACACTAAAGAAGTTCTAAAAAGTGGGTTTTAATTTGTGATTTGTATAAAGAAAAGTTAAAATTTTCAAACACTTCAATAGTACAATGATGATAGCAACAAGTCAAAAAAACACAGAGCCCAGATTTAGTAGGTAGAAGTAAACGAGGCGGTCACACTCAGGATTCATGAGCTCCAGTTATCGGGTGTCTCTAAGAAGAAGAACAGCACTTCTACAGACCGGTCTGATGTGTGTGCGTCTTCTTCTTCTGCAGTTTGAGGGCGCTTTAATGAAGGTAAACACAGTGAGCAGTGAGTGTGATGTCACTGCGCTCTCCTCCAATCAGAGGCTGGCGGTTTCATCAACGCAGTCCTTCAGATGGCTGCAGGGAGGAGACACTTCTCCCTCAGCGTAAAGCAGCTGTGCGCAACACTCATCTAGAGATGAATGCATATTTAGAGATTGACCTTTTTTAGTATGCTCGTGTTGACACCAGCAGAGTGACACTGCTCCAAAAACAGGCCTTTATTCTCCGTTTGTTCCTCTCCTCCCACATGTGCACTTTGTGTTCTGTGCTGAGCACCAAAGGACCACACCGACGGTCAAAGAGAAGTTCAAGGTCTTTTAACTGCCAAAAACGATCAATTATCAAAATAGTCAATTCATTTTCTGTCAATCGATTGATCTGATGCGGCGATAGCAAGCTCATGATTTACTAATTATTGCAACGTACACATGTCATTTCATGCAAGGTAGCAAACGTCCCTCTCCTTTTCGGAACGCTGACTCAGCAGTTAAAGAACACAATGAAACACACAGTGATGAAAAATCACGATACATAAATAAAGAGAAGAAATTCATACCCCGAGTGGGCACGTTTTCATCCATGTAATAATATCAAGATGAGCGAAAGCTAAACAACAATAACAACTGCACGTTTCAGGTGAGATGTAATGATGTAATGATGTGAACCCCGGGTTCTGAATCAGCATCGGTGACTTTGTGAGGGTAAACCTCCGATGAAACAAACACCGACATCATAGAGGAATAAAGACGGCCACGAGGGCCTCAGAGGAAACGTGTCTGAATAACAAGGCGCCGTGTCGCGGTGCATCAACGCGGCGGCTGTGATCTGACTCGACTGTGGTGTGTTGCAGCTGCTGGGCATGGCCTTGGTTGGGATTGGACTGTGGGCGTGGAGTGAGAAGGTAAGCACACAGTATTACAACAGAATACTCTATTATGTTAGTCCTTCACTTCCAAATACTTTGACATGCTTTTTCTTTTTTATCATGATAATAATATAAAAAGCTGCACTAATGGGGGGCGGGGGGGTTGGAATTAAACCCACGGCTATGAGGTTGTGTAGGATGTTCTCCGCTACTAATTCACTCCGCTAATCAATATTTATATATAAACAATGTGTGTTATGTGAATTATCACCAACTCTGTCCCTCTGAACTGTTTTGCCTCTTTTAGCTCATTGTTTTGAAGCTAGCTAGATGGTTAGCTTCTAGCCGCCTGCTCTGCTGCTCCCTAGTGGGCAAACTAAGTAAATACAGCTTTAAATCCCGGCCCAAGTTCCATCCTCGTAAATGTGATTAAACAAACACTTGAAACTTATCAAACTGAGTTTACTATGAATGCACTGATGGAACCCAGGGTGATATTAATAAGAAGTATTTCACTGAATCAGTTCATATTCCCAGCTACAGATATGAATAGGTGTTAAAGGCTCCGTCAACCCTCTGTGGTGTTGGCGGCTGCAGAGCGTTCATCCGTCCTATGTTGGTCCTGAAGGAGACGCTGTGCAATAGATGGAGCTGTCTTTTCTTCATTTCCTCACATTCTTTCTTGTTCTTTCAAAGCAAGAACTGGGCTTTATAATTACTACACTGGACATAGCATATCAAATATTTCCTCTATTGGAGGATGAAAGATTTATTTTCGAGTGCCAGGCTTTTGATGTCCAAGGTTGGTGACGTTTACAACTTTGCTTATCGTTTGACTGCTTGTCTTTTTTTGCCACATCAGACTTTGCAATAGCAATGACATATGTCAGCAGATCTCGCCAATGACTTTGTAAAAACACTATCATAATTGACAGAAACCATCGGCAATTTGTAAAATAAGTAATAAATAAGTTCAATAAAGCAGGAAGGAGAAACAGCCCCAGTGATTTCTACACAATCACTCTCTAGATCTAGAGCCTTTGAGAGCATACCACGTTTGACTCGGCCGTTCTTCAAGTTACCAAACAGCTTCAGGTGAATTCCCACGATCCTCTGAACTGACGGAGGGCCGACCCTGATCTGCATGTAGCCCAGGAAAACCAATCCAGATCGCACTATAAAAAATCACCATACACGCAGACGATATCCTGTTAAATATGACGCCTTCCCGAACATCCCTCCAGTCATTCCCCAGTCTATCATCTTTAGTCAGTGGGTTAAGTAGGTGATAAATAAGTGTCTGACCACTCCATCACCTGGCCTAGTCCCAAGAGACGTCTATATACCAACATCTAATGGGATGCTGAGGTGATCTACAATGTAGGATTTCATACATCATCAAATGATATGAAATCAATGGCCGCTTGGACGGTGAAAAATCAATCTTAAAACCTTTACTTTAGAAATTCAACATCAGGTCACAGGGTTTTTTTTAAGTTCACCATTTACATTGTATAACTGCAGGAACTATTGAGTCGTTTACCAAAGTGAATGTACATTTGGTTATGCATTGATTTTATATATACTTGCACATGTAAATAAGAAAGTCTATGTTTTAAATGAATACATAAAGAAAGATATGATAATTATATAAGGGATATTATGAAGAATATTCTGAGGAATGTATTGTAAAGCATAAGAGGAAGATACTGTTTTTATTATTCTGAAGGGACCTTCCTGTCCTTGACCGGAAGTTTGACGTGCTGTCTCTCCCCTCCAGGGGGTCCTGTCCAACATCTCGTCCATCACGGACCTGGGGGGGCTGGACCCGGTCTGGCTCTTCATGGTGGTCGGGGCGATCATGTTCATTCTGGGCTTTGCAGGATGCATCGGAGCGCTGCGGGAAAACACGTTTCTACTCAAGTTTGTACGTTCCGTGATGGGACCGTTCGATATTTCACGTGCAGTGGTGTATGATGGGTAAACTCACCGTGTCCCTGTCCTAGTTCTCAGTGTTTCTGGGGATCATCTTTTTCTTGGAGCTGACGACGGGCATCCTGGCCTTCGTCTTTAAGGACTGGATTAAAGACCAGCTCAACCTGTTCATCAACAACAACATCCGTGCGTACCGCGACGACATCGATCTGCAGAACCTCATCGACTTCACTCAGGAATACGTACGTCTGCATTCACAGTTCAGTCATGACCCTGGAAATAAGCAACACGTTGAATGCATCAATAATTACAATGCAGAAATGTATATTATTTCTTCTTCTGTCTCGGCGTGACTTCAGTGGGAGTGCTGCGGCGCGTTCGGAGCAGACGACTGGAACCTGAACATCTATTTCAACTGCACCGATGGGAATCCCAGTCGAGAGAAGTGCGGCGTTCCCTTCTCCTGCTGCACCAAGGACCCGGCGGTACGAGTCCCCCGCTCTGCAGCCTGAGCTCGCAACCCATGCCGGGCTAATTAAATTAAATTAAATTCAATTCAATTCAGTTTATTTTGTATAGCCCAATATCACAAATTACAAATTTGCCTCAGAGGGCTTTACAATCTGTACACATACAGTTAATATTTGTTAATTCTGACTTCCCTTTATGCACGCTCACCTGATCACATCTTTGTTTTTCATTATATAAATGTGCTGAATTTGCTGCTGAACATCAGTGTTGTCATGGAGACGGTTTAATGCGTTGTCTTCTGTCTCCAGGAGGATGTAATCAACACTCAGTGTGGATACGACATTCGAGCTAAACCAGTGAGTAACTCGCTCACGCTTTCCTTTTGGCCATTTTGATTTTATTCACCTAGAAAATGTCATATTTCATCTCTTCTCAATGAAATGAAAGTGATATAATACAAACAGTGATTTTGAGGGCAGGTCAAAGGTGGATGAAATGAGCAAACATGCTTAGTTAGCAGACTGTTTGTGTCAACCTGTGGAGGTGAAACTGTGCCGCTTGTGTTGAGCAGGACGCGGAGCAGAAGGACTACATCAACATGAAGGGCTGCGTGCCGCAGTTTGAGAAGTGGCTGCAGGACAACCTCACCCTGGTGGCCGGGATCTTCATTGGAGTCGCTCTGCTGCAGGCCAGTTCCACTCACAGGTTCCCCCGACCGGAGACACAACCAGCGGCGCTGCAGCTCACCCTTTTGTCTTCTTTCATCCACAGATTTTTGGGATTTGTCTGGCCCAAAACCTAGTGAGCGACATTGAAGCTGTGCGAGCGAGCTGGTGAGAAAATGAACTTTCATACTTGAGTGCCCTCATACCCGTTTCACCAGTTTGTTTCTTCTGTTCTCATTCCACAAAAGGCCCATAATGTACTTGAACTATGGCTACTTTTACATCTTTGAATTTTAAGTGAATTGGCGTTGTCATTCCTTAACTACTGAGCTTCACCTTCATCATGTCAAAACTCACCTCATTCTTCCTCCTCCATGCTCCATCAGGGTGCCCCCCTCTCCCTCCACGGGTCGAATCCCACCACCCTCCAGCAGGAAAGCATCAGCGTACTCCTCATGACACACACACACACACGCTGCTTGTGTGTTTGTAGCCGGTGGGTGTGGTGATCCAGTTGTTGCGTTGTGTGCTTTGTGGGATCGGATGGATGATGTTGGTTTGGTGTCGTGTTCCCTTTAAGGGACACATCTGCAAACAGCTGCTGGGTGTTCATTCTACTCTTATTGTGCTATGGAGGCCAGAGTGAGCCACTGGACTCATTCCGTAATATTCCGGGTTTAATTATATCCATGGAGTTCAGGCAGTAAAATTAGTAAAAACTACCCCTTGTGTCCACAGGGGGCGCCAACATTAACACTGCATTACAGTTCCTCGTGCCATCTTTACAGGTTGTGTAAGCAGTGTTTCACCACATTAGGAGTATTGATCCTCATGACCCCCTAAAACAGCTGTTAGATGTTTACAACATCTGGCCACTCAAAGCGTTGTTAGAATGACTCCACATGAACCTCCTCTGATCTCCATGCAGTATCTCCTGTTTCACTCTGTGGCTGCTCGCTAGCTCATTAGCAGTAGGTTAGCATTTGGTTCCCATCCAAAGTCATTTTTCATGAGTAAATAGTAGTTTAGTTGCCCCGTAAATTCAGAGTTCTTGAAACTTCTTTTCCCCCCATAACCCCATAATAATCTACAATCTGACACGTCTGGAGCAGCCGGAGTAGAACTCCTGTTGGAGGTTGATACAGACTGCTGGACCCCATTTGATCCCCTCTAAAGACGACGAGGCTCAGAATGTCGGCACGGCTCTGATTCTGTGGAACGAAGGCGTGTTCATGTTATGAACAGAAGCCAACGTTATTGTGGGTGTGGTTAGAGGCGGCTTTGGGAACTTTGACCTTTTACGTGGCAGCCGATAGAAATATTTCAGAACTGTAAAATAACAAACCGACCACATACTGCTAACAGCATTAGCATTAGCATTGTGCGGGACACGTAGTTTCTTCATGGACGAGCCCTAACGAAAGGCTTTTAAATGCTGCATGTCGATGACCTCCTTCATGGTCCCGCTGAGCTGTGCATTAATACGCCTCGAGTCATGTGACTGACAAGTCTGTCTTTCTTCGTGGCCTTCTCTTCTGCCCGAGGACCTTCTTCTTCTTCTGAGTTTAAAGCGCTGATCCCGAGCCGCCGCTCTGCTTCCTGTTGTTGTTCACAAGCTTTCTGATTAATTAACTGTCTGTCTGCTCTTTTCCAGTTTCTTTACCTGATGCTGACACAGCATTTCAATTCAAACAGGTAACCCTTTTCTTATTTGTTCCCCCTGAAATTGACTTTGGCTGTATACGCCACTTAAGAATGTACAATTGATACAAAGTTAATTGTATTTTGTGTCGCCAACTGCCCTCAGATGCCCTCCTTCGAGCACATCGCCAGGGAGCCTCGCTGTCCTCCTGCACCTGTTTTTCTTCACTGAACCAGCACCTTTCCCCGAGGCACTACTACGTAAACGCTCTGTACATAACACCGAGTTGTTGAGGGGCTCGAACACGCACGCCGCTCAGCGTAGAGTTTTGTACATCTTTTTGATAATGATGGGTACCGTCGCTCCACTGCTGACCCCATCAAGCAGGACTGTGACGTCGCTGCTCGTCCCAGCTGAGCGCTTGTTTTGTGCACCTTTCCACCGCTCACTCTCCGGATCTGGTGGGTGGAGTTACAAAACTGAAAACAGACTGACGCTTCTTTTTTCTTCTTCTCACAACAACACCTTCTTCTTTTACTCTGGCAAACTTGCATTTAGAAAACATTTCACATGTGAACTTTGGCTTTTTTTTTTGTTAATGGGTATTTTTACATCGATACAAAACATTTACTAAGACACCGTCTGTATGGTGAAAGTTATTGGTTTCTAGAAGTATCCCTTTGATCCACAGTCCTCTCTGAGAGGAACAACGCTCTCCAGAGTCCAACGCTTTAAAGGGCCAGTGTGTAGGATTTAGGCTGTATTGGCAGACATGGAATACAGTATTAATAACTATGTTTTCATTAGTGTATAACCACCTGGAACTAAGACTGGCTGTGTTTTCATTAGCTTAGAATGGGTCCTTCATATCTACATAGGTTTGTAAATATGAAGGGCAGGGTTTGAAAAATCCAAACTAATCTTTTCAATGAAAAACTTATTATACAAAAAAAGATTTATATTTCTCAGTAGTAAGGATTTGAAAAAGTCCAGTTTCAGCATCTGTACTCAAACTAGCCCGGTCCTACTATCACGTTAATCCCTTATTTCACACTTTTTTGAAACGGTGTGAACATTTGAAATGACCTGGATCATTTTTAAACGTGTTGAAGGTCTGATCCACGTGTGTCGTTGTAACCCCGCCGTCATTTCATTTCATATGTTGGTGAGAACCGGGAGGAGGGGATGTTTCACCACGAACATCTGAGTGAAAACACCACCTGGTCGTCTTCACTGCCTCTACTTTGATGCACAATGAACACATCTGAAACGGGAATGTTCGGATGTTCGTTTCCCTCGGTGTTTCTTTCGATGTTTTAAAGCGATTATTTGCTCGAAGCATGCATCACTTTTGCAAAGTATTTGCAGCATTTTTCCAGTAAAGTATGTTCAGATTGATATTGTGGAGCTTGAACACTGAATATGTTCATCAACAAGGGATCAGCCGTGTTTCTGATTGTACATCTGAAGCAGACGGAGGAAGTGTGAGGAGCACTGCAGTCCGGCTGTCTCGCCTCTCACTCATCACGATTAGATGATCACATGGAACCCCACAAACACTGTCATGTAACTAACTCCTAATGTCCTCGTCTCATGTCCTGTTGAAATTGGACTGATTTTAATATCAATTACAATTTATTAAAGTGACAAAAAAATAAATAAAAAGTGCATACTTGAGTCTTTAAAGGGGTGTTATTTTTGGCACTCTGGTTGGTTGGTTTGTGCATTGCCACACACACACACACACACACACACAGTTCCTGGGCATCTTTAGATAGAAACTAGTCTGAAATCGGTTCATTCCAAACAAATGCAGATTGGTGGGAACTCATCCGATGAGTCACTCCCTTGACTCCCCACCCCCACTTCCTGTTTGTCATGAGGTGCAAACAGGAAGCAATCCTTTCAGACGGAGCTACAGCAGGGATACGTCGGCCATCACCAGCTATCATCTTTTAATTATCTGCTGAGTTACAATCCTCCAAATGTACAACTCATGACATTTACAACAAACACTTAAGTTTATAGGATTTTACGCAGTTACTATGGATACATCTCCACAGGCATGTGTCTTCAGAAAGAGCACAGATCTGATAAATAACCATTCATACCTTTAAAAAAAAACAAAAGCATGGGCCCAGACCAGGAAACAGGGTGGCACGTGAACATAGGGTGTCGGACATGCTGACGTGTTAGCAGAAACCCCTTCGACTAGAACAACTGCCATAAAGAGAGAACCTGTGGTTAAATACTTTGCTCCACAACACACGCTTTACTTCATACAGCAGAATTACACTCCTGGTTTCCATAGAGCCACGGTCGTCATTTCTTTTGGGGCTCTATCGTGTTACAGCTCAGGCTGTAGTGCTCCATTCTACTTTTGGAATTCTTAGTCTTGTTCTTGGCTGCTCTTCATAGATTACCAGTTCATGCCCCATCACAAAATGTGATTTCCTAGTGATGTTTTCTGGAGCTTGTACAGCGTTCAGAAGGTGTTCACCTGTAGAACTGTGGCTATGCAAACTGCCATGCATTGATTAGATGTCGGAGAGGCAATCTGCTTAAGGACCTATAAGATGGGAAACCTGCCAGGTAGGAGCAAAGTAACAAAAACATGATTTAGTCTTTTTAATTCAAGTCAATACCATCCATGTGAAATCAGAGACATCTTTGATTTGAATAGAAGAGACCTTTCTTTTCCAGACTGAATTGCATGTTTTGTTACTTTGTGCCCACCTGACATGACTATTCTTACCTTATAGGTCCGAGGAGTGACTACTGTTCACTGTACAGCTGCTGGAGCATAGGAAGTGTGTTTGACTACTGTGGAATTAAAAATCTGATAAAATCTATTGATCCGAGCCGAAACAACAAGTGCAAAAAAAAGTGTACAAGACTGGCCGTGTCAGTGGAGGAGGGCAGGCTGGACTTTGGGACTATGCGAGCAGTGGAGAGGTCAAATGAACACGGGCACACCTTTAACAGGACTAAAACATGCAGTTTCTAGTCAATTTATACTCGAGCTACATGGACACGACTGGGCACATCATGGATGGCTGCTTTTCTTAAAAATGAAGGAAAAATCACAACAGGAAGTCTTTTTTTTTTGTTCTTTTGTGCACATTTTTTCACTGGTGGGTTACCGGTGGATGGTCTCACAGCTATGGTCGTAAAAGAGTGTTGTCTCTTATCTATTGCGTTAGGCTGTTTATGGCGCCTCAGCTCCTGTGGACCTACTTATAGCAGAAGATACAAGTAGAGGAGGGGACCAGGGTTGGACTGATGCAGGTAGACCAGGGTTTAAGGGGCGTGGCTTCGTTAAGGACCTGCTAACCCACCTAAATAAATTCATTATTATGGCTTTCAGAGGAGACACAAGTCTTACAAACTGTTTCAGAGACGTTTCCACCCTCTTGAGGATTACATTATAGGTTCATTGTTGTAATTCAAATTATAAAATGACGTTAGAAAATGGTCAGATTGCATGCTCAGTCTAACCCTGGTGGGCGGGGCAGAGACATGAGAAGGTCTTGGCTGGCAGTTAACGCGACATGGTACCTTGGCACATGAAGATAGGGCACAGAGGGGAGAGCAGTCATGAGGTGTCACTGGGTGATTGGGTGTTCAGGCAGGCGTTGTGGGTGGGTGGGTGTGGGCGGGGTCAGACAGTCATTTAGCTCTGGGCAGTTAACCGCTGCTCTGTGAGGGACGCCTGGTGGGAGACCATTTTGTTTTCGTGGGCCCTCAGCTTGGACACCACGTCGATGAACGCCAGGCTCTGGACCTCTTTGTGGAGGGGCTCTAAAGAGAGGGGGGAGGGAGGAGTCAATAAACAGTGGAGAATGTGTTTGCATTGACAGCCAGATGACTCACTAACATATGATCAGCTGTGTTTAGAAAGGACATGGAACTGGTGTTCAAATAGGGAACCGATTCAACAGCTTTATTATTTACACTGTTCTGGTTTGTGCTTTCAATGAAAGACTCAAATTAAAAGATATTCTGCCCTTCAAACCACTGGAAAGCTTGTTGAAAGTGTTGAATGCATTAACAAATGGCAAAGCAGGAGCTATTTGAAAGAATGTGTGAATGAAAATACTATTTGTTTAAACATTTTTTTTTAAAGTATCATGGAGAAAGTTCCCTGTTGGTATTACAGCAAATTAAAAAGGAGCAGATGATACAGGGAAGCTTCTTACTAAAATATGATCTTCTTAAGCAGGCAAATGAAGAATAAATGCCTGTCTCTTCCATCACTATTTAAAAATTCATTAAAACAAGCTTTGCACTCACTATAGTTTCAAAAAGTTCACTGAGGGAACTATTACCAGCATCATCAATGTTTACTTTGAAAAATTAACAGCAAGGAAATAATGTCAAAATATGCACCATCACAACTCAGTGTACAGCAGTGGTTCTCAAACCTTTTCTGTCACGTTCATGCACCACCGCCCCAACAAACATATTTTTATTTATATAACTTTTTGTGACTCCTCCATCTGCTTTTTCAAATAGAATAAAGAAAATTGCAATCACTTTCAAGTAAACCAGATTGCTACATCAGACAAAAAAACAACAATGAAAACTATCTGTGCAAAAAGTAACTAATATTTTGCAAAAAATAGCTTATTGTTGCTGCAATTAACCTGTTTTGCACTGATTATGCTCAATGTTGAGCTTTTGTTTTGAAGGGCAAAAGCAGAAAAGCCGCTCTGACAAGGACGGCCCTGGCGAGTCGCCAAGAATCTTGGCCATCGCGCATGCGCAACGTAAACATTGACATGGTGAAATCACCATGTATTTATTAATGACTTTGTTTTATGTCCTGTAGTACCACTGCGCCCCACAGTTTGAGAACCACTGGTGTACAGTAATAAGTGCATGTGATTTATGCCTATTATTCACAGGTGTTTATTCAAAGGGTTTGTCTTTGGTTAAAGAGCCTCACCTGAGCCCATAACTGCACAGATGAGGATCATGGAGTTGTACTTGATCTCCGGTGCGCTCCTCTCGTCTGACAGCAGCTTGTGGAGCACCGACACCAGGTTGGCTCCGACAAAGTCCTTCTCAGCTGCGACTGAGAAGGAGAAAGAAAAGAGTCTCGGGTCAAATTCACTGAGAGACTGAGCTCCACCTGTAGACATGAGGTTGTTTTCAAACTCCCAGTAAATAAATACACAAAAAACAACTCAGTTCATTTCTATTTAGTCATTCGTTCTCACTCTTACCCAAATCCAGCGCTGCTATGAGACCCAACGCCACCAGAGCTTCGTTCTGCATAATCATATGCTCACTAGTTGCCATGGTAACTAAGTGCTTGACTCCTCCTCCATGGATGACGGCTCTAACGACTTCCTAAAAAATAAAAAGATAAATCCCTGTGATGCACTTTCAGAATTCTCTCTCTCTCTCTCTCGCTCGCTCTCTCTCTCGCTCTCTCTCTCTCGCTCTCTCTCTCGCTCGCTCTCTCTCTCGCTCTCTCTCTCTCGCTCTCTCTCTCGCTCTCTCTCGCGTTGGCTGTAATGACCAAAATAAATATTCTGCTTCCCCTCATTGCCACTGCCCATTTTTGATTGAGGTTCTATTTTATGTCAATTCTTGAGCACATTTAGATAACAACAAATCACCAGGTCTGTATTTAAGGAGGACGTGGGTTAATTGACGGTTCCTAAAGCCCTAAAGACTTGATTGTGTTGGACCTTGGACTTGCTGTGTCGAATGAGGGCAGACAGGAGCCTGTTGGACTCGCCCATCACCCCTGCGTGATCTTTGGCTTCACACCACTCCACTAGCCTCTCCACGAGCTTCCCATTGGTTCCCAGCTGGTCTGCGGCTTCAGCTGAAACGACACACACACACACACACACACACACACACACACACACACACACACACACACACACACACACACACACACACACACACACACACACACACACACACACACACACACACACACACACACACACACACACACACACACACACACACACACACACACACACACACACACACACACACACACACACACACACACACACACACACACACTTAATTGGGTGTTCAGGTTTTTCTTTCTGATAATTTGTACCCAAAAGTACCCAACTGAATTTCATTTGGTCTTTTTGGAAAAAAACTAAAATGGAAGTTGGCGTTTTGGATTTGTTGACTGAACTACTTTTTTTTTTATTTCACTCAGATTCTGAAGACTTTTTTTCATGAGAAACCATCTGTCCACTGTCAGGTCTTGAGCAGCAGTCAGCATATTTATGTGTCTTCATGAAAATCATCTTTTGATTATCACAACAAAGCTTAAGTAGAGCTGACGGAGAACAACTTTCACAGGGAAAAGACAGACATGATCAGATCTCTACCTTGAGTATCGATGAGCATGCGTAACGTCCCCAGCAGCTTAAACTGGACTGGAGGCATCTCTGACTGCAAAAACCTCAACACCACGTCTGCTACTCCAGCTGACAGCATCTTGGATTTGTTTACCACTGGAAAGAGGAAACAAGGCACATGAAACACCGAAGCAATCAAGCAATTATTCTTTCTTCTTTTGTTGTTAGCAAATGTAGTATATGCTATATGCTAGCTAGCTATATATAAATAAAATATATATACATACATACATACATACATACATACATAAGAATGGAAGGAAGGAATCTGGTCTGCGCTGAAAGGAGTAATAAAGTTTGGCCTAACGGTACTGGTGTGGATGGGATTCGATTGTGTTGTACAAAGAGCTGCTGCTGTATTGACATAAATGGGATGGACAAACTAATTTAAACAGTTGTCCGTATAACAGGTACTCTAGAGCAAGAGAAGCACAACGGTACCATAACCCTCTCCATTTGTACCCAGACGAGTCAGGTCTTTTTACTAGGAACCAAGTGGACCTTTGAAGACCTGTAGATGACGTAGGTCCATGGAGTGTGTGGGCTCTCCTCACCGGGTATGGCCAGGTTCCGTAGGGCGCTCAGTGCTGCATGCTGAACGGTGACGTTGCCTTCCTCAACGTGCCGATCCAACAGCTTCAGAAGCTTCTGCACAATGCCAGTGTCCACCATGTGGATGCAATTCCCATCTACACTCACAAACATAAGAGTGGATACCTTGATGTTGTGTTTCTGACCAGTGTTGGGTCTCACACTTCCAATACTAATCACATATCATTCATATTCAAACATCCTGAAAGTGGTTTATTTGCCCCAATACATCACCCTCTCAGCTAACAAGAGAAAATGACCACTTTAAATACTGGGAATGAATGCATATAGAATATCTATCTCTGTTGTACATTAGTGCTATTCCCCTCTTTCCTAACAGGGATGATTAATGTGTTGGTCAGTAACTTTCCACAATGTGAAGTCAGACTCACCGTTGCGAGCAAAATTGGCAATGGCCAGAGCCCCAGCGAGCTGCAGCTGGTGGTTATGGGATGGAATCCAGGACAGGACCCTCTGAAAGACGCTGCCCTTTCCTCCCTCAAACAGCTTCTGCATGGACTCATCTAGACCACAGAGGGAAGACAGGTTACTGCACGCTGCTGCTCATCATGTCCCTGACGGGGTCAGTCGGTGCAGATGAACAACCTCAGACACCTTTTGGTCATTCTGCGTTCTAAAAAGGCAGCAAAGGGCCTTCTCTTGTATAGCTTCATGTTGTAGACACTCAAGCGTTCATTCTGTAAACTGCACACTACTTTCAGTGTCTGCATAGCAACAAAGAGGAAGGAGCATGTGGACAACTCGATTGCTCCATCGCTCATTAGATTTGTGAACTGTGTCATCCCAAAAGATATATTTAGAACACACCATGTTCAGGTCTCATCCACTGCCATAAAACATTTACATGAAGGTTGAATTATTAATACTAAAGATCTGTGCGGGGCAGAAGACTGTCCATAAAGGGGACGATGATGACCTTGTATCCATCCTGCAACGGTAATCTAAGAGTTTGAAGTAAGTATGAATGTTTAATGATTGTTACACAATGTTCTTTTGAAGTTCAGGTCCAATCCAAAGGGAAAATGTGCATACAGTATGCTCTGGAACTGAATTAAGATGTTTTTGAACCACAACACAAAAAAGACATTTTACTGTACATTTCATGACAGAACACATCAAACTAAGCAAGTTTACCTCCCAGCAGCAGGAGAACCATGAGGTCGGAGGCAGTCTTGAGCTGGGCGATGTCCTCCTCCCTCTCTCCGTCTACAGTCTGAGCCACCACCTCCAGGAGACACTCCACCAGGCCTGCCTCCACCAGCTGGAGCTTTATCACATCTGGCAGAGGAAGCAGGAGACAATATTGAGAGCAGAACGCTCTGCTGCTGCAGTGGGGCATCATATGTGCATCACATGATGGCCTCATCACGAGCCAGCCAACTGCATGGACACAAGACGTTAGAACCAAATCTACAGATGAACCAATGTGCATTGATATTAACAGTTGGTGGAGCTAATTCTCAGTCCCATGAAACAGAGGGAACAAGGAGGAGGTTTGGTTGAAATATAGCATTTATGTTTGTGTCTCCTCATCATGCACAGATCTGGAGGCTTTGTCTGCTACTACTTCTCCATCTCTTTGTTGAAGCGGAAGCTTGCGAGGACGTTTAGGTCTCAGGCTTCGTATACGTCGCGATGTGTCGGCCTGTAGTAAATATCAACCAGTGGTTTAAGTGGAGCGGATTAACTGACTATTACCATCTTATACTACTTCACCTTACGGGACAAATGTGTAAATGTTTACTGCACTACTTGTATTTAACAACTTACTTTTAAGATTAAGATTCAGACAAAACATACAACCATATTTTGTTGCAGAAAACGAGACGCCTGAAGAAATCCTCTGAAGTATTTTCATGATTTTATAAACCAATCCACTGAAAAAAATTATGCAATATTCCTTTGACGTCAGAACAATATAGGGAATTACTCAAAAATAAAAGCAGTATAAAATCAAAACAACAAGAGTAACATTTGTCACTACTAAACTTCTATACAATATCTATAAGAGGACAATTCCCTATCAAGGAGGAGTAGAGAGAAAACTGTACTAATGTATTAGATACGGTATCTTGTAGACCTTAATCACGATGTTTTGAAAAAAGATAAAATAAAATTGACACCCTACCATTTTCTGCAAGTGGAGCCAGAACTTCAAAAATCATTTCCTTCTTCTCGTGCTCGGACTGCTTCTGGAAAAGACGCACCAGCTCCTCAGCAATGTTGGTGGAAGCAAACTGCTCTTTGCTGGACTCTGAAAAGAGGAGGACCACGGGCATGTCATGAATGAGAGGGAATCCTCTACCCGACATGGACATCTCATGTGCATTATATTACAGTTAAAAGTCAAGCTGACATCACAATTCAAAACTCAGGTCACGGTGAATCTCTCATTTATTGTTGAGATTTTTTTATTCCTGAAAGAATTATTCCTGACAAGGGATGGTATCGTTAGAATTGAACGATACGAGAACTCTTTAGTAGTTATTTTAGATGACAATTAATTAAGAAAAGAATCAACATTTCTTTATTATTCTCGTCTTTCTTGAGCAGCAACACAAAAATACATTCTCAACTAAAGCCGAGTGATTATCTTTCCTTTATTACCCGGTTCTTCTGATCAAGAATAGACTTAAGACTTTCCTCTTTAATAGTACTTATAGTTAGGGCTGAATCAGGTTTGTCCTGGTCCAGCCCCTTGATATGCTGCTATAGGCTTATAGGCTGCTGGGGGATGTTTTAGGATACACTGAGCACCTCTCTCCTCTTCTCTCTCTCCTTATGGATGAATTTACATCTCTCCATTGCACCTTATTAACTCTGCTTCCTCCCCGGAGTCGTTGTGACTTCACGTCTCATAGGGTCCATTGGACCTGGAGGTGTCTGATGCTGGTGAACCGGCCTCCCATTGGCCCTGCTGATGCCCCGCCCCCTCCTCTCTACCTCCTTCTGTTTCATGGGTTGAAGTTCCATTCATACATTGCCATATTCATGTAATGTGTTTATGTAACTCTGTATCTCTGTTCATCTGGTCACATGACATCTATTCTTCTGTCCATCCGGGGAGAGGGATCCTCCTCTGTTGCTCTCCTGAAGGTTTCTTCCCTTTTTTCCCTGTCAAAGGTTATTTTTGGGGAGTTTTTCCTGATCCGATGTGAGGTCAAAGGTCAGGGATGTCGTATGTGTACAGATTGTAAAGCCCTCTGAGGCAAATTTGTAATTTGTGATATTGGGCTATACAAAATAAACTGAATTGAATACTCACCAAGCTCAGCCAAATTCCCAAAGGCAATTAGACACATTTCTGTCAGGGCTGTGTTGTGGGAATGGATGCCGAGCAGCTTCACCAGAGTGGGAATCACACCCATATTAATCAGCTGAGCTTGTAAGGAATCTGCAAAAAAAGAAGAAAAAAAGATACAGAAAGACAGACAGTGGATCTAATGTTCCAAACATGACGTAGAGGAGGTCAAGAGGAAAATGTGAGAGTTTCGCTCGAAAGCTGATTTGCTTCAATAAACAGTAACTATTTGTAGAAATCTGGTATTAAAGCACATTCTTCATCTTAAAATTAAAAAGATGAATTAATAAGAAACCAAACCTTTGGCCAATGCAATATTACATTACATTACATTACATTAACCTTTGGCCAATGCAATACACTATATGGTTGCGCTGCTACAGCCTTAAGACAAATGAACCTGCTGAGCTTTTATCTACTTTCCATCTGTTGTACGATTAAATAGTAGTGGTCAAGCTACTGAACATGCCTGGAGAGCAATCGATGGTGGAGGAAGACAAGAGTGGGAAGATGAGCAGGACAGATGAGAGAAGAAACAAGTCCAGTTAAAGTCTCAAGAGCAAGACTCAAAAAGATCTTTTCAGATGATTATTGAATGTCAATCATAACGTATAGTAGCAGGAAAAGCTAAACCATAAATCCATGGAAGAGTAAGAAGTTAAAAAGCCAATTCAAGCGAGGCTACATCTGTCGTTTGAACATTCACCATCAGAGACATCGTGATGTGATTATGATCCCACTGCTGTGGTGTATTTCTACTGAGTGCTACAACCGTTTCCTGTTCGATGAGCCTTGATATATTAAATATGCTATTAGATTTCACAAATGCACTTGACTTGAGTAGACTAAGACAACAAAAACAGGGGGAGGGGCAGTAAGCACAAACGTTCTGGGAGATGCCACCGGTACAAAATAGCACTGATGTGACCCAGAGACCCAGAACTGACTGAGGGCCTCCAAATGGCTCTCCAAATGGCTCTCAAAATGGCGACGGCTGAGCTAGCAGCTAGAATGCTAACAGCGACCACTTGCAGAGTGTGCGTGACGTGCAGGCCCAGATTACGTCGTTGTCTTTTGTGCGCCGTTATTAGCTGGAACCGCAAAACCGTAAACAAATGTACTGCTCTATAATAAAAAAAAGTGCACCTTTTAATACAAATATTGACCAATATGCGTTTCAGCTGCAAATATCAAATATTGGTTCGACTAGAATCAATGAAACTTTTTCTTTTACATTCGTTAGAAATTAAGTCAGCTCGATGCTGAAAGATGCAGAAAGCAAGAAAAACCCTTTCATTCTGTTAGCGTAACACAAACCCTTTCATTCCGTTAGCATAACACAAACACTTTCATTACGTTAGCGTAACACAAACCCTTTCATTCCGTTAGTGTAACACAAACCCTTTCATTCTGTTAGTGTAACACAAACCCTTTCATTCTGTTAGCGTAACACAAACCCTTTCATTCCGTTAGCGTAACACAAACCCTTTCATTCCGTTAGCATAACACAAACCCTTTCATTACGTTAGCGTAACACAAACCCTTTCATTCCGTTAGTGTAACACAAACCCTTTCATTACGTTAGTGTAACACAAACCCTTTCATTCCGTTAGCGTAACACAAACCCTTTCATTCCGTTAGCGTAACACAAACCCTTTCATTACGTTAGCGTAACACAAACCCTTTCATTCTGCTAGCGTAACACAAACCCTTTCATTCTGTTAGCGTAACACAAACCCTTTCATTCTGTTAGTGTAACACAAACCCTTTCATTCTGTTAGTGTAACACAAACCCTTTCATTACGTTAGCGTAACACAAACCCTTTCATTCCGTTAGCGTAACACAAACCCTTTCATTACGTTAGCGTAACACAAACCCTTTCATTCCGTTAGCGTAACACAAACCCTTTCATTACGTTAGCGTAACACAAACCCTTTCATTACGTTAGCGTAACACAAACCCTTTCATTACATTAGCGTAACACAAACCCTTTCATTACGTTAGCGTAACACAAACCCTTTCATTCTGTTAGCGTAACACAAACCCTTTCATTCTGTTAGTGTAACACAAACCCTTTCATTCTGTTAGCGTAACACAAACCCTTTCATTCTGTTAGCGTAACACAAACCCTTTCATTCTGTTAGCGTAACACAAACCCTTTCATTCCGTTAGCGTAACACAAACCCTTTCATTCCGTTAGCGTAACACAAACCCTTTCATTACGTTAGCGTAACACAAACCCTTTCATTACGTTAGCGTAACACAAACCCTTTCATTACGTTAGTGTAACACAAACCCTTTCATTCTGTTAGCGTAACACAAACCCTTTCATTACGTTAGCGTAACACAAACCCTTTCATTCTGTTAGTGTAACACAAACCCTTTCATTACGTTAGCGTAACACAAACCCTTTCATTCTGTTAGCGTAACACAAACCCTTTCATTCCGTTAGCGTAACACAAACCCTTTCATTCCGTTAGCGTAACACAAACCCTTTCATTACGTTAGCGTAACACAAACCCTTTCATTACGTTAGCGTAACACAAACCCTTTCATTACGTTAGCGTAACACAAACCCTTTCATTCTGTTAGCGTAACACAAACCCTTTCATTCCGTTAGCGTAACACAAACCCTTTCATTACGTTAGCGTAACACAAACCCTTTCATTACGTTAGCGTAACACAAACCCTTTCATTACGTTAGTGTAACACAAACCCTTTCATTCCGTTAGTGTAACACAAACCCTTTCATTACGTTAGTGTAACACAAACCCTTTCATTACGTTAGTGTAACACAAACCCTTTCATTCCGTTAGTGTAACACAAACCCTTTCATTCCGTTAGCGTAACACAAACCCTTTCATTACGTTAGTGTAACACAAACCCTTTCATTCCGTTAGTGTAACACAAACCCTTTCATTACGTTAGTGTAACACAAACCCTTTCATTCTGTTAGTGTAACACAAACCCTTTCATTCCGTTAGCGTAACACAAACCCTTTCATTCCGTTAGTGTAACACAAACCCTTTCATTCTGTTAGTGTAACACAGACCCTTTCATTCCGTTAGTGTAACACAAACCCTTTCATTCCGTTAGTGTAACACAAACCCTTTCATTACGTTAGCGTAACACAAACCCTTTCATTCTGTTAGTGTAACACAAACCCTTTCATTCTGTTAGTGTAACACAAACCCTTTCATTCTGTTAGTGTAACACAAACCCTTTCATTCTGTTAGTGTAACACAAACCCTTTCATTCCGTTAGTGTAACACAAACCCTTTCATTACGTTAGCGTAACACAAACCCTTTCATTACGTTAGTGTAACACAAACCCTTTCATTCCGTTAGCGTAACACAAACCCTTTCATTCTGTTAGCGTAACACAAACCCTTTCATTCTGTTAGTGTAACACAAACCCTTTCATTCTGTTAGTGTAACACAAACCCTTTCATTCTGTTAGCGTAACACAAACCCTTTCATTCCGTTAGCGTAACACAAACCCTTTCATTCCGTTAGCGTAACACAAACCCTTTCATTCTGTTAGTGTAACACAAACCCTTTCATTCCGTTAGCGTAACACAAACCCTTTCATTCCGTTAGCGTAACACAAACCCTTTCATTCCGTTAGCGTAACACAAACCCTTTCATTCCATTAGCGTAACACAAACCCTTTCATTATGTTAGCGTAACACAAACCCTTTCATTCTGTTAGCGTAACACAAACCCTTTCATTCCATTAGCGTAACACAAACCCTTTCATTCCATTAGCGTAACACAAACCCTTTCATTACGTTAGTGTAACACAAACCCTTTCATTCTGTTAGCGTAACACAAACCCTTTCATTCCGTTAGCGTAACACAAACCCTTTCATTCCATTAGCGTAACAAACCCTTTCATTACGTTAGTGTAACACAAACCCTTTCATTACGTTAGCGTAACACAAACCCTTTCATTCTGTTAGTGTAACACAAACCCTTTCATTCTGTTAGTGTAACACAAACCCTTTCATTCTGTTAGTGTAACACAAACCCTTTCATTTCGTTAGCGTAACACAAACCCTTTCATTCTGTTAGTGTAACACAAACCCTTTCATTCTGTTAGTGTAACACAAACCCTTTCATTCTGTTAGTGTAACACAAACCCTTTCATTCTGTTAGCGTAACACAAACCCTTTCATTCCGTTAGCGTAACACAAACCCTTTCATTCTGTTAGTGTAACACAAACCCTTTCATTCCGTTAGCGTAACACAAACCCTTTCATTCCGTTAGCGTAACACAAACCCTTTCATTCCATTAGCGTAACACAAACCCTTTCATTCTGTTAGCGTAACACAAACCCTTTCATTCCATTAGCGTAACACAAACCCTTTCATTACGTTAGTGTAACACAAACCCTTTCATTCTGTTAGCGTAACACAAACCCTTTCATTCCGTTAGCGTAACACAAACCCTTTCATTCCGTTAGCGTAACACAAACCCTTTCATTCCGTTAGCGTAACACAAACCCTTTCATTCCGTTAGTGTAACACAAACCCTTTCATTCTGTTAGCGTAACACAAACCCTTTCATTCCGTTAGCGTAACACAAACCCTTTCATTCCATTAGCGTAACACAAACCCTTTCATTACGTTAGTGTAACACAAACCCTTTCATTCTGTTAGCGTAACACAAACCCTTTCATTCCGTTAGCGTAACACAAACCCTTTCATTACGTTAGCGTAACACAAACCCTTTCATTCCGTTAGCGTAACACAAACCCTTTCATTCCATTAGCGTAACACAAACCCTTTCATTCTGTTAGCGTAACACAAACCCTTTCATTCCATTAGCGTAACACAAACCCTTTCATTCCATTAGCGTAACACAAACCCTTTCATTCTGTTAGCGTAACACAAACCCTTTCATTCCATTAGCGTAACACAAACCCTTTCATTCTGTTAGCGTAACACAAACCCTTTCATTACGTTAGTGTAACACAAACCCTTTCATTCTGTTAGCGTAACACAAACCCTTTCATTCCATTAGCGTAACACAAACCCTTTCATTCTGTTAGCGTAACACAAACCCTTTCATTACGTTAGTGTAACACAAACCCTTTCATTCTGTTAGCGTAACACAAACCCTTTCATTCCATTAGCGTAACACAAACCCTTTCATTCTGTTAGCGTAACACAAACCCTTTCATTCCGTTAGCGTAACACAAACCCTTTCATTCCATTAGCGTAACACAAACCCTTTCATCGGCAGCCAAACAGATCCAACTGTTGTCGAGAGCCAAGAGACACTTAGCAGGAGGTCTGATCCATCAGATCATATTGCTGCTCCGGTCAACAAGGCGTCTTGTCACAAGGACACAAACTGTAGCATAGTCCAGGAACATGAAGCAGGTAGTCATGTTCCTCATGTAGTCATAGTAAATCATAGTCATAGTATATATATCACAGAAGGCCCATAGAAAGTAATGCAGATACTTAGTGAATATAGAGACACGTGGAAGAGAGCGCATACTATGTAAACTGCAGGATAAACTTCCATCTATACTCTTCTTAAAAATCTTGGGTTGTTTTTGAAGCCAAATAGATGAGGTGTACCTTTACTTTCAACTTAACTGTGGTATTTCTAAAACATTGTACACATTGCATGACCTTTTAATGAGAATTAAAAAGGCCCTGCAACTAAAGGGAATAGGGCAGCCTTTTTGTAAATGAGCTTATTCAGTTTCTTTCAAAGAGCACAGAGCAGGAGTGAGCACGTGCTAAGCCTAGATTAGCACAAAGACAGGAACGCTGGGTAAACAGCTAGCCTGACTGTCCAAAGTTTTTAAATTCCCGACCACCAACTGTAAAGCTTGCTGATTAACACACTGTATCTCATTTGTTTTAACTGCACACAATCAGAACAAGATAAATAGTCTAAAGCAAATCAAGTGGCTCCAAAATGCTAACATCAGCATTACAGTGACAATGCTAATATGTTGCTGTTGAGATGATAATGTTCGCTATTGATGCAACCGTAGTTTAGCATGATGACATAAGCTAATTAGCGCGACACATGGCAATCCATCCAATAGTGAGAGCTGTAGAAAGATATTTCCCTTTAAACCAACATCAACCTCATGGCGGCGCTAAATGGCAAGTCATTATGATACATAATGTGGGACCCATAAATGTCTGTACAACATTTAATGGCAATCCACTCTAGTTGTTGAAATAGTTGAGTCTGGACCGAAGTGGTGGACTTGTGTGGCCATACCTAGAGACACAATGCCAGCATGGCTACAAAGCTGGGTGAGGAACTAGCTAATGAGTCCATGTTTACAATTTAAACTTACTGCAGCAAGGAAGAGGGGAGAAAAAGTACTGCTACTATGAAAGCTGACTCTGCAAATATTAATAACTGCAGATTACCTCAGAGATGGAGTTGGAAAAGCAACAGACGGCATGGTAGAAAAGATCAGGAGAGGGGTCAGTCCAAAACAGGAAAGCATAGAATGTTCAGTGCAACCATAATGTCTGAGAAATAATTGAGGCGACATCGTCTGTGTATAAGAAAGAGAACATCCGCTGATTAGTTGATATTAGTGAACAGTTGTTCTTGGGGAAGCTGGTCATTACCATTATCATTGCTATAGTTCATCAGCATGCCACAAAAGACAGTCAAGAGCTTCTCATTTTCCGGCTCAGTATTTTGGAAGAGGGACTTAATGTGTTCAGCTACTATCTGAGCCCCTCCTGCCAGGTCAACTGCACTCCTGCCCTCATCTGCAAAACAAAGAGGCCAGGACACAAATCAACCACAAAGAAAAGGAAAAGGAAAGTAAAAACAACCACAACCTGAAAATATACATATGAAAGCAATGTTAAGTAAGCAGTACAAAATATACAAATGAATGCAAACTAAGGATAGAAGACATTAAAAATATGTGTGGCAACATAAAGCAGTTTACTAATTATTATTATTTTATTGCAGCCAAGAATAAAAAAAAAATCAACACTATGCACAAATGCAGAATTATAGAACTGCAATCTTAAAAAAGAAAAGAAGCTTCAATAAACAGACTATTGACAACGGATATGTTTGGAATAGTCAAGCCTCTGTCCATTCCCAGATGATACTCTTTGAAGGCCAGTACACTTTACCGTTGATATCCATTACAAACAGAGAAACCGTACGGTGGACCTGCCTCCGGACGCTACTGTTAGTCACAAGAGAACAGAACTACAGCTAATGTTGTGCTTTGATTTTGTAATGTAAAATCCAAATGTAATTAGTAACCGCAACACAATTATATCTTATGAGAAAGTGTGTGCAAGATCATTATCCCACTTATATACACACACACACTGTACATATACTTGTACACTCTTATTTGATTCTTCCATCAGTAAACTGCATTAATGCAGTCTTATTGTAAAAATGTCAGGGTGCTGGTACTGTCGAACCTTATTAGAAACTATGTGGATTTCTTCTCTGTCTGGAGGAGTGGAGCCCTTCTTTACTCCACAGACTGTCCCCATGACATCACCTATTGGTTTGCGGACTGCAGTTCGGAAGCCTCCAGTTCTCGCCGACTTTGCAACCAGAAGAGACATGAGAGGTTTTTCCGCGACCAAAAAGGTTTCAAAAGAAAGAAAGAAATGTACACTTTTATTGATGCCCGTGGGTAAATTCTTCTCTGCATTGACCCCTCCTTAGTTATTAAGGAGCAGTGGGCTGCAGTGAAGCCCGGGGAGCAACTGGGGGTTCAGTGTATTGCTGAATAACTTCAACATGAACTATGGGGAGAGCGGGGATGGAACCGGAGACCTTGTGGTTACGGGAAGACCAATCTCCCTACGAGCTACAGCAAACCCTAAAACTACTCACACCGGACAACGCCTTGGTAGCAACCTGTCAATCACCTTGTCACCCCACCCTGCTTCATGGTCCGCTTGACTCTAAATGGACCATCAATTACAAAATGAACATCATGCTTTATTGAAGAAGACTTGAAACTATAGATTGAGAACATAAACTCATGTTTACTGAGGGAATAAATCAAGAGAGAATTAGAATAATTTTACAACCAGAGGAGTCGCCCCCAGGTGGCCATTCTTTGTATAACCCAATTTTACAAATCAGAGGTTTTTACAATCCTTACAACGTCTCGTTTCATTGGACCCTCACATCAGATCGGGAAAAACCTCCCAAAAGAAACCTAGGATTCCTCTCCTCGGATGGCTATAAGTGCAATAGAGGCCATGTGTACAGAATGGACAACATGTGAAAGAAGATTAGAAAGAATGCAGGGCTCTTCCACAATGGCTTCACTTTTTGGAGCCGGAGGTTGCCGCCTGCTTTACTCTAGGGAACCCAGGGAAGTCATGGGAGTTTGCGTCCAGGACTCTGCGAAGATGTATCGACTGTGGAAAGGTTGGAAGTCAGGGCCGTTCCGAACCATACAGTCCTCGTTTAATCACAGCAAGAGTTGGGTACATCAAATCTGGTTGGACTATGCAAACAGCATCGTATCCGACTGGGGCTCAGTGGTGAGCAGAGTCGTCCTTCAATCAGAGGATCGGTGGTTCGATCCCCGGCTCCACTAGCCCATGTTGATGTGTCCTTGGGAAAGACACTTAACCACAAAATTGCTCCCATAGCTGTGCCTACGGTGTGTGTGTGTGTGTATGTTAGTTACTGCTGATGTGCAGGTGGAACTGTAGCTCCTCCCATCAGTGTATGAATGGGTGAATGATGTGTTAAAGCACTTCGAGTGTCTGGAAGACTAGAAAAGCGCAGGTCCATTGACCATCCATCCACGCACAGCCAATGCGTGGAAAGCATCAAGTATGTTGGTATCTCCCTTTGGAGTATACTGGAAGAGGGTTGAGTATAACCGCTGCTCTTTCACTCTGAAAGAGGTCCCTTGAGGTGGTTTGGGCGTCAGAGAGCACCCTTACTGTTATTCCCTTACTACTAAAGATGTACGGCAAAGGTATGTCTGAATATACCCGACAAAGATTCTTAAAACTCAAAGAACACAATGTGACAAACGGATTTTTATTTTTTTTATTTTGATATTGTTTTTTATTGTCATCAAGTAAGAAATGTTTGTAATGACCAATGAAAAATCGTATGTATGTACGTATGTATGTACATATGTATGTATTAACGTATGTACGTACGCATGTATGTATTAACGTATGCATGTATTAACGTATGTATGTATTAAAGTATGTATGTATTAAAGTATGTATGTATTAACGTATGTATGTATGTATGTACGTATTTATGAATGTATGTACGTATTTATGAATGTATGTACGTATGTATGTATGTACGTACGTACGTATTAACGTATGCATGTATGTACATATGTACGTACGTATGTATGTACATATTTATGTATGTATGTATGTACGTACGCACGCATGTATGTACGTACGTATGTATTAACGTATGCATGTAAGTACATATGTACGTATGTATGTATGTACATATTTATGTATGTATGTATGTACGTACGCACGCATGTATGTACGTACGTATGTATTAACGTATGCATGTATGTACATATGTACGTACGTATGTATGTACGTATTTATGAATGTATGTACGTATTTATGAATGTATGTACGTATGTATGTACGTATTAACGTATGTATATACGTACGTATGTATGTACGTATTTATGTATGTATGTATGTATGTATGTACGCACGCACGCACGCATGTATGTACGTATTAACTCTGCTTCCTCCCCGGAGTCGTTGTGACTTCACGTCTCATAGGGTCCATTGGACCTGGAGGTGTCTGATGCTGGTGAGCCGGCCTCCCGCGTTGGCCCTGCTGATGCCCCCCCCCCCTCCTCTCTACCTCCTTCTTTTTTCATGGATTGGAGTTCCATTCATACATTGTCATATTCATGTAATGTGTTTATGTAACTCTGTAACTCTGTTCATCTGGTCACATGACATCTATTCATCTGTCCATCCGGGGAGAGGGATCCTCATCTGTTGCTCTCCTGAAGGTTTCTTCACTTTTTTCCCTGTCAAAGGTTATTTTTGGGGAGTTTTTCCTGATCCGATGTGAGGTCAAAGGTCAGGGATGTCGTATGTGTACAGATTGTAAAGCCCTCTGAGGCAAATTTGTAATTTGTGATATTGGGCTATACAAAATAAACTGAATTGAATTGAATTAACGTATGCATGTACGTACGTATGTACTAACGTATGTATGTACTAACGTATGCATGTATGTACGTATTTATGTATGTATTAACGTATGTATGCATGTACGTATTTATGTATGTACGTATTTATGTATGTATGTATGTATGTATGTATGTACGTATTAAAGTATGTATGTATTAAAGTATGTATGTATTAACGTATGTATGTATGTATTAACGTATGTATGTATTAACGTATGTATGTATTAACGTATGCATGTATGTACGTACGCATGTATGTATGTACGTATGTACGTATGTATGTACATATGTATGTATTAACGTATGTATGTACGTACGTATGTATGTATTAAAGGATGTATGTATTAACGTATGTATGCACATATGTATGCATTAACGTATGCATGTATTAAAGTATGTATGTATGTATGTGTGTACGTATGCATGTATGTACGTATTTATATATGTATGTACGTATGTATGTACATATGTATGTACATATGTATGTATTAACGTATGCATGTATTAAAGGATGTATGTATTAACGTATGTATGCACGTATGTATGCATTAACGTATGAATGTATTAAAGTATGTATGTATTAACGTATGTATGTATGTGTGTACGTATTCATGTATGTACGTATTTATATATGTATGTACGTATGTATGTACGTATGTATGTACATATGTATGTACATATGTATGTACATATGTATGTATTAACGTATGCATGTATTAAAGTATGTATGTATTAACGTATGTATGTACGTATTTATGTATGTACGTATGTATGTATTAATGTATGCATGTACGTATGTATGTATTAACATTTTAATTAACGTATGCATGTATGTACGTATGTATGTATTAACGTATGTATGTACGTACGTATGCATGTATGGATGCATGTATTAATGTATGCATGTATTAATGTATGTATGTATTAATGTATGTATGTATTTATGTATGTATTAAAGTATGTATGTATTAACGTATGTATGTATTAACGTATGTATGCATGTACGTATGTATGCATGTACGTATGTATTAACGTATTTATGTATGTATGCAAGTATTTATGTACGTATTAACGTATGTATTCATGTATGGACGTACAGTATGTATTAACGTATGTATTAACGTATGTATGTACATATTTATGCATGTATGGTTGCATGTATGCATGCATGTATTTATGTATGTATTAACATATGAATGTATTAATGTATGAATGTATTAACGTATGTATGCATGTATTAGATCTATTTTACTAAAGCAATAAGGCAGCATGTGTGTTTCTTTAATGTAGCAGGCAGCTGTGTCTCTACACTCTCCCAATGAGTCTGATAAAACCATGGCCCCCCTAGACTCAAACAAATGTCACATCCCCCCGGATTCCACAGGTCGCCAGCTTTTCAAACTAAGCAGCACAACTGACAGCTGTAATTAAAGCCTCCAAAGCTGGCTGTAAACTCAGGCTTTAAGTCTGCTGCTCCTCCCTGTGCTCAAAACTCAAATACTCCACTGCTGCTACAGTCACTCATTGAATTTCTTAAAGCGGAGAAGATGCCACTAATCAGTATTATTGTCATATAAACGTGATACATGCTCATCACTAAACAAACGATAACATGGTTTTTTTGATCACACGTAGTTCAAAACTATATTTTCCTTGAACCCAATCCATTTATCCCAACTTCAAAAACGCAATAACCAAATGCATCTTAACTTTGTTTGCATTAAGATATGCCATCAGCCATGTGCATACATTATATATATATATATTTATATTGAAGCCTTTTAGTTGCAAATGAGCAGGTACCAGGAAGGTGTAGAATGGGAGCTTATCATGTCAAAACATTTGCACTGTGAAATATTTGATGTGTAATGGGATCGTCTATTAGCAGCCACACGATGGAGGTTTCATCTTAAGAACAACGTAAATACTCTGAACAGGTCACATTTTAACTGCATCTTTGTAAAGATTACTTTGACATTTTAATTTGCTGACGGAAGTTGCATTGCATATGAAGTAGGTCTGTTAGTTTGAAAGTACAGTTAATTCTAATCTACATACATTTCTTCAGCCCGGACATAATAATCATGGTAAGAACATCTGGCTCAGATTTGAAGCCTCACCAAAATGCCAAACGCCATCCCACTCAGTGGGTGACATTAGTCACAACCTCAAAAACTAAGCGATCAATAGATTATGATTTAAATTATGATGGGCTTTGTATTTTATGAATCCCTGTCAACTGATAAATCATACCAGATTTATTAGACATGATGAAAAATAAATCAGTATTCAAAGCAAACTCAATTCCACGTTCTAATGTATATCAAGCGATGTATGAGTGGAAATCCCTCCAACAGGTCACTTCACAAAATATTGTTTAGCTTGAAAATGTCATTAGAAAACGCATCTTGGTGGCTCAATATTTGGTTTAGTTTTTGTCATGACTAATTCTACATATTTTTCAATTTTTTTCTTCGATGGCAGTGGAAATTCAACCGATCAATTCCAGTGTTCAAACCTAACAGACAGCAACGCAGCAACTGCAGTGCCCTCTCTGCAGATGCTGTGAGAGTGGTGAATGCAAAGAGACCACTCTGTTAAGGGCTGTGAGGCTGAAACACCGGGTTGAACATCAACGCTTTCAGAAGCAGAATCCCTTTCATGACTCATTTTCTGTGTGATGGCGATGACAAGGCTCATGAGGGATTCAATGTTCCTCGTGCAAAGCAAACTCCTACTTACGGCTGTCGTAACAGATGTTGCCGAGCGCTCGGCCAGTCTGCAGCAGAACCTCCTGGTTGGCGGAGTGCAACAGCTGAATTAGAGGAGGGATGAGGCCGGCTCCGACACAGGGACTCCGCATGAACTCTGAGAGGGGGAGAGGAGTCGGGGGACAGGTCAGTATCAAACGTCTCAAGTTAAACGTGCTCGAGCAAGTTAAGAGCGTCAAACTGCTATATTACTCACGTCTGCTATAACTTTACTCATAGTATCTGTAGTACATGTAGTGATCACATGATCAAGATATGCAGTGCCTTGAACAAATGAAGAAAGGTAAAATGTCATGAAAGAGTGACACCGATCCAAAACTAGTATGATCAATTAGTACATTGTTCCCAACACGTCTCTTTCTCTGCAGGAGCTCCAGATCTACTCGAGAAGTCTCAATCAAAGCAAAGGTTATGTCATGTGGTGCTTGGGTCCACTCCTTCACAAAACTAGATGGAGAAAATCTGACATTGCTGCGACATGTTCTACCCATAGGCCTCCACTTCACTTTAAAAGGGACAGTGTGCTTGCATGAGGTACTTCTCCATAGTCCGTGTGTTACAGTAGATGAGTTTGGAGAAACAGAAAGTACAGAGCAGGTGCAAAGCACTGCTGTGGACGGGGTCTAGACACCTTGGTAAAGCAAGTCAACATGACTGAACGAAGCAGAGATGACAGCTCAAAAGGGGTGAACATTTTCTAAATATAGCAAATAATTGAGATTTTCTCAGCGTCTAAAATGTGTTTTGCTGCAGCGTTGCTTTGCTCCCGATTGGCAGCTGCTTTCCATCACTGTCAATCGGAGCTGCAGCCAATAAATATACAGTTATTAGTCACATGGAATGAATGCAAATTGGAACATTTCCAACTGAAGGCTGAATCCAGACGTTACTGGTGAAGGAGGCTTAAGATACGCATCACCTAACCGGAGCGTCCTGATAGCTACCTGCACTGTGGGACACATGAGGGGACGAGGGACGGGACACAAAGAGGTGATAATGCCATGATTCACATGCTCTGTATGTGGACTAGTCTCCACTGTGAGCAGATATCCATTTGGGAACTCGTGTTGCATCATGTGGCTTTGGGAGGGGATGAGGCCCGATGCTCTGCTTCGGTGGCGTTTCATACTAATTAAATCACACGCCTTTCTACAGCCACTCTTGCCCGGTGCAGCTTTAAACCATCACGTCAGTTCAGACTGTCAGACTGCAGAGGGAGTTGTCTCGAGCCCACAGTCACTTGGCTTGCTCGCAGACATTTCCGGAAGCCGTGACAGTTAAATGCCAGCGGGTTGTTGCCAAGCTTGGCAAACTGCTGGGGAGCAGCCTAATCATTAGCTGCCATCTCGCAAGCTGCTAAAAAGACGTTTATTATCCTAACCTTTTCTCGTCCAGAGTTCTAATGACGTCGGCTTCTTCCCACTTTAAAAGCTTCTCCTGTGCTCAAGCAAAGGCATCATGGATAACTGAAGCGCTCCAACGCTGCTGTTATGCAACACTTGAGTCCTTACACAACCAACTCACAGACGGTGACAGCTTATGGCCTGTCAATCAAGCATGCTACTGTTTAAGTCTTCAAATATTTGAATCCATGGAAATATTCTGCAATATCCAGTCCCACCCGGTAATGTATTCATGATGAAAAAGCAAAAAGGATGAGAGCTAGAGGAAGGGTAGAAACGGAACGCTGCCGAATGGAGGACCAGAAAGTCAGAATGCTCCTGTGTGGATGAGCGTGGAAAACGACACCTCACCATTTTTGGCCAGCTCAGCTATGATGTTGGCTACTTTAGGGGTGCAGGAGGACTGGGGACTGAGCAGGGTGGGGAGCAGGGGGAGAATGCCCATCTCCTGGATCTTCACACTGGCCTCGGTGTCTGCAGGAGAAATAAAGAGAATGAATGTAATGTCCATGAAAGGGGTGGTTTAGCTGCAGGATTGTATGCTTCTCCATCGTCAGTGTATTAGCTACAGTGGGCAGCAGCAACAAGTATTAGACACCTAAAAGCATCTAGCTTTATTTTATTTATTAATATTATCACACATTCTTCAATGAAAATTAAAGAATTAAACTAAGAGTTAATGTACAACCTGCTCACTCTTGCATACATATGCATATGTAGCTAGAACAACAATCAATTTAGGAAGCTGATAATGAGAAGTGAAATAAATCTGATAACGATAGATTACCTAATCGGTTTTATTTTCTTGCATCAACAAAGAACAAACATCAATTAAAATGGGTTGTTAAATTGTAACCAATATCTATATAGTAAATACAATATTTTGTTGGTGTAAAAATGTATTTGTCATTGCTCTGATAAGCAAACTATGTCATGGACATGTACCAAAACCTATATAGCAGAAAAAAGCTAATATCAACCAATATATTGCCAATATCAGGATGGAATTCCTCCTACATTTTTAGCTTGACTCATTTATGGTCACAAAGAGAAGAAAGATCGTCATCTGAGGAAGGGACGTCACAAGTCAGTGATCTTGCAGATTTATTGTGTAGCACACTGCAAGATGGCTCTGATTAAATCTTGGTCGCAATCTGTTTCACACTTCAAAAAAACACTGCAAAATATCTGTTTCACAATATCTGCTTTACACTGCAAAATATCTGTTTTACAATATCTGTTTCACACTACAAAATATCTGTTTTACAATATCTGTTTCACATTGCAAAATATTTAGAAGAGGACATCTGAAAGCCTTGGCCATAGTGGACGGGGGAAGAATTGTCATGAAATCTGGTCCAGAGATCCAGGTCCCCCTTTTCCTCTTTTTGTCCAAGACTTTGCTTTTTGACCAGATACCTGCAAAACTACTGACAGTCCTCTCAGCCTCAGATGTACTTTGGGTTTATTGATTATTAGTAAATGTTAGCATGCTAACTACGATGGTGAACATGGTAAACATTAAAACTATTATCTTGTATGTTATTGTGTGCTGTGTCCTGTGAATTCTGTCTCATTTCATGCCGTACTCAGACAGAATTTGGAGTATAATTTCTGACAATTTCGGTCAAATTTAATGCTGGCTGGATATAATTCATCAAATGAGTAACCAACCAAATTATTCTGAGGGTTTAAATCAGACGACTGCTTTTTCCTACATTCAAATAAGACAGACAATACGACATGGATGTCACTAGGTCCAGGGTGGGCAGACTTCAGAGACTTTCATGGGGAACTTAGAAAGGAGGCGATGGATGGACACACTAGGTGTGAAACGGGCTCTACTTACTGTTGTTGGCGAGTGCTTTCAGCAGGCAGTCCAGACAGCTCTCCACGCTGTCAGTGGCGCTGTCTGTGGACGCCAGCTTCAGCTTCTCCAGGGCGTCACTTAGGTTGTCTGGAAACAGAGACGTTCAATGAACAACGGCTGGGAGACATGACGACAGCAGGAGGCCTTTACATGCTTTAATGTTAAAAAAACACGTTATTTTCTCATACGGTCTGTCTGAATATACCTGTATTCACCCTTCGATTTAGCAGCTATCTCTTTAAGCCCCACTCCCAAAAAAGCTCAGTCTGCTCCGAGAGGCTTGTGAGTAAAATATGGTGTACCTTATTCCTATGAGTCTGCATGTGTCATAGTCAACGAGAGGTGGGGGGAAATATAGTCTCCGTCTTCCTCACGTTGTAAGCTAGGCTAACTACTAGCGCCATTTGGTAAGGGGGCTGAGCTCCAGCAGCCCAATATGGATACAAACCAACCGGCCCCTCCTGATTAAAGCTGATGCATTTCACTTATTCTTCTTCTTCTGCCTAACTAAATAAATGGTGAAGTGAATCAGGAAGTAGATGGCATCTTTTTTTGCCAAGGATTTGCGTCACTACTCAGTCATTGAGAACCAGAGCTTTCTCCATGTTGCACACTTTGAACCGAGACACAACATTCATCTCCATGTTTTCACAAACAGTGATGCTCTACAACCAACCGGAGCTAGTGTCATGAGTCTCTGAGGATGGGAGTCAAATGCTAAACGTGGACAGCCGTTGCCACAGATGCATGTATAGTTTGTGTGTTACATGTTTCAAAAAGCGTTATTTTATGAGAGCTGAATGCCCATAACAGGATGATTTGGTTGAAGACAAATCTATATTATTTATTAGTGAATAAGGGCAGCTTGGTATGTCAAATGGTGTTGGTTCTCTTTGCAGTGCTGGAAATGTAACCCTCCAGTTGACACATCTCTTCTATTAGTTACTAATATTGAATTAATAAAAGATAATGGAAGTAAATGAATTTGTTTTATTTAATCCTGAATCATTACAAATATGCAGTGTTTTTAAGATAGAAGATCAACACAGTGGTAAAAAACAGAAAACAATATTCCGTTTGGTAGAGTAAAAAAAAAAGAAAGATCATTAATGTTCTAAAGTACTACATAAGACAAACACAATAATGACCAAAGACTATTTTATGTTGATTTGTGCATTTTTGTCATAAATGCAGCAAAGTCTCAGAGCTACCGATGACCGCATCTGCATGCACCTTTGTTGTCATGGAGATGTATTAGCAGTAGCCCTGCGATGGATTGGCAACCTGTACCATGTGTGCTGGCAGAGGTTCCAACACAATAAGCGGTTAAGAGATTCGGTGAGAGGATGGAGGATCAGTTCTATGGGATGACATTCAGGACTTTGTATTTGATATCGATATACTACCATCTGACCTCTTTAGAAAAATCCATCCTAGTCCAATTCAAAGTGATATTTAATTGACGTAATATTTAATGTGGGTGCTGAGTGTATTTAAAAAGGTGAAACTGCTGCAGGAACACAATAAACAGCGCCAGCACAAGCAACCCTCTAATGGCTGACTGATAGATAGAGCTTCTTCCAAATCTCATTGGGAACCACTATTTTACATTTCAAAAATAGGGATGACAAACAGCAAAACCTGCACCTGAAACCTTGTTTCATTAGTGATATTAAAATACCACTTCCAAAGGGGTTTTGAGACGGATTCTTGCCAGATGTTGAAATGTTTAATCTTTAGTCCTCCCAAATATAACTACATCAGTAAGAGGTCTGTGGACTCGGCCTCTAAAGTGCCTGACACCAGTGATAGTAGTCATTCCGCATGCAAATCGACACAGAATATCTTAACCGGCGAAGACCAAAGAGGGCTCTACTAAGAGGGGGCAGCCCTAGAAGGTGCACCATTGGTCGGTCAAGTTGTTTTAGTTACCGCATTGGACGTCGCACGTTAAAACTGATCGGGGCGCCCAGTAGCTTCGACTGGCTCTTATGCTCAATGGGTTACTCGTTGCTGTGTTCTCCGAAACACTCGTGGGGCGTACAAACAAAACAGTCTGTGCAGAAGGACGACGTTAGCAGGGGTTACCAGAAGAACGGCAAAGAGCACACATGGCTGCACAGAACTCCTCAAAGCCGAGGCAGACCATCGGAAACTTGTATCTGTCCATGGACATTTTATTTTGCCTTCATACAATCTGACCTGAAAAGAAACAAATGTTGTAAAGCACTACGGTTGAAAAATCATGAAAACTACTTAATTCCGCTGGCAAAACAGTATGTATTCAAATGCAGATGTTTAAGATGTCCAGTTGTTAAAAGCAAATTGGACGATGACCGTTTAAAAAGATGAATTCATTATTTCAGTTGCTTTTAGCAGATCATTTATCGGTGGCAGTTGTGTCCTCAGTTGTATTGCAATGAACTAATGTCTCATTCTACAGACTTCTGTATACAATAAAGAGGGGGGAAAGCATTGAACTTGTCCACCTTGAAATGAAAGCCTACGTGGTGACGACACATTGACCATTCATGGTCGAGCCATACACTGCTCTTCTTCTCTTTACTCAATGAGAACTGCAAGCCCTCAAATCTGCGACACTGCCCGCCATTTAACCACAGATACTGAATCAAAGATTTATGCACGTCAATGACATCCTTCCTGTTATTCTTATTGATCAGTGAAAGAAACAAATTACAGATTGCGTATTTCTTCAATTCAGTTTATGTTGTATAGCCCAAAATTACAAATTCCCCTCAGAGGGCTTTACAATCTGTACACATACGACATCCCTGACCTTTGACCTCACATCGGATCAGGAAAAACTCCCCAAAAATAACCTTTGACAGGGAAAAAAGTGAAGAACCCTTCAGGAGAGCAACAGAGGAGTTTACCTCTCCCCGGATGGACAGAAGAATAGATGTCATGTGTTCAGAATGAACAGAGATACAGAGTTACAACACTTACAATATGGTGACAATGATCTTAATGGGTGACAAATGCCTATAAAGCAAGTTCCTTATAGTATGCGTTATATGAGCTAGAGTGATGCTTATTCACTGGGTCTATATTACTCTGTTTTTGGATGCATAATTACTTGCAGCCTCCGGTCCACACTCAGCAGAATCTGATTAGGACCGACTTGTCGGGTTGGGTCCAGAACGCACTCTAATTACTCGAGAGGCTGACACACTACTTTCTCGTCCATTTTATCGACCGTCAATAAAGAATAAGATTCATTTTAATTATCTAAAAATGCTGCAATAACAGGGGGAGCTGCCGTCCCAGGATTGTGCCAACAAACCAAGTGATGAGAAGTTGCATAAGGATTGCAGACACTCGAGCAGTGACCTGTTTTTTTCTGCCGGTTGCTCGTGCACTGCACAACCCACACATCCATCCTCCATGATAGATGCCTGATAGCATGACAACATAAGGGGTCCAGTCTGGGATCAGACTTCATGGAACACCTCATCCCCTGTCAAACACATAATGCTCCTTGTGCCACTCAGGGACGCCACATGTGGGAACTGGTTGTTTTTAAATGTGATAGATGGAGAGGTAATAGTAAGTGAATGTTTTAAAGAGATATTCATACTGTATATACACACAGTCAGAGCAGTGCAGTATAAACAGCAACACGAAGTGGGCTGATGGATCCTATTGCATAACAGCTGTGGGATGGAGGGGTGCCATCGACATCATCCACAGCGCAGCCTGCCATTTCAGGGGACGCACATTTCATCTGGAGACCCGGACCTCCGAGCCATCTCGAATAGAGGGGGAGCGAGGGGCCAAGTGAATGCATCGCGTTGTCAGAGCCGGCGGGGAGAGCAAGGAAGCCACCCCACCCGAGCACTGAAGCAGACTCGCACGCGCACCTGCGCGCGCATGCACACATACATGACTTTGCTACAGTCAGCTTTTCACACGACTAACTAACATTAGAGTACTTAAGCAGATAACTATGAGGGTACTGCATGATGCACCACAGCCACCACCCACCGTCCATGGCCGCTTCGACGCGGTGAGATGATACACGTCCTACGGTTTAACTAACGTTAAGTGGTAAGAACAGTTGTGAGCTAGCTCTGCTCGGGGCGCGCTGGTTGCTAGCGGTCTACTCACCCATCTCAGCAGGATGTTGCTCCGGAAAATAAACCGGCGTGTTAAGCTCTCCAGGGCAGCTGTGGAGCGAGTCGTAGTAGCCGGGAGGCCCCGCTTTCCCTTCACTGTGTGTCCGTTAAACCGCCTTAAACTGGCGAAGTTAGCGGGTTGAGGTGAGCTAGCTAGCTAGCCAGTTAGGAAGCAACAGCAGCCACGGGCAGTGCCGCTCAGATGGATGCTGCTGCACAGTGGCCTGTACACCGGGTGACGACCGAGTTAACACATCGGACTTCCTCTCACATCCACACCAACAGTCAAGACCTGCTGGCTGGCACTCCCCTGGACGACAGGCTCAATCTGACATGCCAAACCGGGGATTTAGAGTACCCTTTCCGGTTAGAGCCTTCAAAATAAAAGTACTTGAAGGTGTCGTGTGGCGCATAACCAGTAGATGGCAGTCTGAGGCAGCCCGATGCTAACCAATGAATTAGAAACACAGCGTTGTGCCATCAGTGTCTGATTTAATATAGAATGTATAACGATCGGTTTATTATTAACTTACACGTATATTTTATTGAATATGTATTAAATAACTATTTTCAAAGGATTTTTGAATGAATGCACATTTTAAATCGATTTTTTGTTAATCTCACGTACCCCCTGGAGTGCCCCAGGGGTACACGTACCCACATTTGAGAACCATTGAATTTTATATTTACCTTGGCCAAAGAACACAAAAAACTAAAGGTTGGGAACCACTGTTTTGAATTAACGTAATGCCAGGCTGAAAAGTAGTTAGGAGTAGTAGTAGTAGTACAAACTTGTTGTGTTGCACCTCTAACCCCAGTGATGTCACACTCTGGGACTATTTTCTCGAGGCTACTGAAATGCGATACACGTTTGGTGGCTACAACATTATCAGGAAACACTGCATAAACTTTCATTGCTATGCAGATGATACTCAATTATATATATCCATCAAACCAGAGGAGACCAACCAGCTCGCTAAAATTCAAGAATGTCTTAAAGACATAAAAACATGGATGACCTGCAACTTCCTGATGTTGGGGGGGGGGGGGGCATCAGCAGGGCCAAGGCAGGAGGCCGGCTCACCAGCATCAGACACCTCCAGGTCCAATGGACCCTATGAGATGTGAAGTCACCTCATGTCCACAGACATTGTGAGTCATGTTCTAATGTTTTAAATGAGTAAAAGCTGCACACAATCATTATGGTTTGGGCTGAAATATGCTGAGATTTAATTTAATATGTCTTTTGTTTTTTTCAATCAGTTGTGTATTCATACATTTCCTGAAACGTATATATGAAACTTTCTTTGGTTCAGAAACGTCGTCATTCAACGCATTTTGTGGTTTGCAGAAACGTAAAATGTCAAGATGTTCCTGGGGACTGGGTTGGTTTCTAACTTCTAACAAATACGTTCCTAATCATTGTTTGCCTTGCAGTGAGGATGGACTTTCACCAAGGAGACCGCTGTTTCTGTCGCTTGTGAAAACCAAAGTCAACATTGACTCATTTTAACTTACATCTGTCACTTAAATGATGTAGCAAACATACTTATTTTGAGCCAAACCTTACACTCCACTAAACCTAACCAGTCGTGTTCTTCTGTCGCTCTGTTTTAATTGACAACATTAACCTTATGTTTTACGGTTCCCTCAAAACCAAATTGTGAACCGAGTTTGGTTGTATGAGAACGTCATTGTGAAGGGGGCTCACAGGGACTGCATGTATCTGTGTTTCTAGAGGCAGGCAATAATACAAGATCAGGTTGGAATTAAATACATAATACATTAAATAAAACCTACGGTAAAAAAAAGATCAAGTACTTTTCAAAGTGCTGCATGTAACCCACAGCATCATTTGATCCAGCCTGAGATACAACATTAATAATAGTGTTACCCTGTGGAGCAGCTCTGTGTTAAGGCCAGACTTTCATTGGACATTTTGGAATATCTTTTGCTACGATTCACAACTCTTCTAGTTGTAACGCAGACTGATGTCACTCATAAAGGAGGAAATGTCAGAGACACCTTGTGTGGGGGAAGGGTGGCAGAGGGAGTAGGAGACCGTCTCCCTCCCTCCCTCCGTCTCACACACGCACACACACACACACGCACACACCCACACACACACACACGCTCCCACACTCCCCGCCTCACACCATCGCTGGCCAGCAGCAGCCTCTGACGGCTGCATCCTCCGCTGTATAGCAACGCGGCTTCTCCATCCTGCTCTGCGGCGTCTGCCTCTTGACATCCACACCCGCGCACTGCGTGTCGCGTCTCCATCGGGATTTCATCTCTCTCTCTTATTCGTTGTTGTCCCGTTTGGAGACACAACAACAGCGTGGACATGATGGGAAACAAGGAGCGACGAGGCGTGAATTGCAAAGGCTTGCTGAAGAGGAACTGGCTCCTGATTGCCACGATTGTAGCGGTGCTGCTCGGTACGTGGAAGCCCCTGAACGCCTCATCATGCATGCTGAGAGAATGAGAGCTTCATCGCGGTTATCTGTCCGACCCTCTTTGTTCCAGCATTCAGATGGGCTTGCAGCTGCTGTCACTGTAAATAAATCAACCTGTCTTGCACCAGCTGGACACACAGCAACAGTGACTGCTGCGTGTGTGTCAGGGATCATGATCATTCATAATAATCATTCATAAAAGAAGGCTGCGTGGCTGATGCGAGCCTCCGTCCTCCGCAGGCAGAGAGCAGTCTGTCTGGACGTGACCAGACTGATGCTGGGTCCGGGGGCAGCGGCGCAGGCTGCGGGTCCTCCGGTCCAGACGCCCGGAAACAGTCGCTGTCTGCCGGCGTTGCTCAACACGTGCAGACCGCGCGGACCTCGGAGGAAGAGTTCCACACTTGTGGCGTATGGGTTTGCTTTGAGCGCGAGCCGCTGTGATCAAGTACGGCAATTAGCCTAGCTTAGCATAAAGACTGGAAGCAAGGGGAAACAGCTAGCCTGGCTCTGTCCAAGCCTTTCAGCCAGAGGATCGCCGGTTCGATTCCCGGCTCCTTCACACCGGTGTGAATGGATTAGTTCTTGCTGATGTGCAGCTGCACCTTGCATGGCGGTGCCTAGAACTAGAAAGGACAAGTCCATTTACCAAATATATTCATATTGTACACTTTATATTTATTATTTACTTTTCCACAGTTACTTTTCCAAATGCTTAAGAACCACTCGTCACATCATCATCAAATACATCCCAAAACACAGCCACTTATTACAAAATAAAAAGGTATACTTTTAAAGCCACTTCTGTTATTTCCTTCCACTGAAACCGAGGAGTCCAGGTGTCATTCAAACAAAGGGTGACACTGCATGTCACGAGACCAGATAGCCTTATGACTGCTACAAACAATGTAGCATTTAAAGCTATAGTTCAAACTGAGTCTGGCGCAGTGACATAAAACACACTGCGCAAAGAAAACATAGTACTTTACTGTTATACTCTTCCCAAAAGTAGCCTGATTGCACAAATCATATACTTTTTGCGAGATCAGTAATTTCCTGGTTTTAGTTTCTGGTTTGTGGTTTTTAACAGTCCTCGTCTCATATCTAGGTAGGAGCAAAAATGGTTTTATGAAGTGTTCAAGTTTGTATCTCATTCTGCATACAATCTGCACTGTTCTCTCTCTGATATATACCCAAAGCCTTTGACAAATAGATGTGAATGATTATTAATCACACTGCCCAAATTATTGACTGTAAAAAGGGGACATTCATTGGGATTTCAGTTGGACTTCAAATTAGGCTTTTTCTGAAACCTGTTTATGGATTGTGAGCCTTTACCTAACTTGGAGTGTGGCACAGAGTATTACACATTAAACACTTTGTGTTTTAATAAATGCACTACCTGCTATGGTAATAATTACCAGGTACTATGACCTGTGAACACATTAGCAATCACTGGGACTTCCTGGATTCCATGCAAATCTTTTGGATGGATATTAATGGGCACTTTTAGCCTGCCTCTAATCATTGTATGAGAAAGATCTGTCTTGTAAATTAATGCTATTCCAGGTGTTTGGTTAGTTAATGTTCTGGCATAATGTGAACTGATATATCAGGAGACACGATAATAAACAGTAACAAAGGCTTAAACATTCCATTTATAATTTTCGACAAAGCAAGTAAGATTGTGGCACGTTCTTGCCAAATTCCCTCCATCTCAGTATCATTATTTTGAACTCAGTACAGTTTAAAGGTTTCAAAACTTCCCAGGTGTGCTGGTGAGAAATGGCATGCTTTCTGGTGCGGTTCTAAAACCATGGAGTGAATTTCAAGAGAACACGCAGGGTGAGCCGCAGGGTCCAGACCTAAAGTTGTGGACCTGAAGCTACAACGTGCTGATGTGCGCCATCTACAGGCATTGTGAGATTTGTTACAGTACATTTACGGTTGAATAAGGATGGGACGCTAACCTTGAGATCCTTTAGTGGAGAGTGATCATTCCATGTGTAGCAGAAGTAGATCTGATCTCTTGTAATATTTCATGGGCAAAATCATGAGCTGCCAACTGATATTAAATTATCCCTGATTACAATACAAGAAATGATGACACTTGATTAATTCAATCATATGCTAGCAGTTCCTGTCGGGTTGGCCGATGCTACTCCATCGCACATCCAGACAGAAGCGGTACGTTAATGTTATTTTTTGTATCATAACTAGTTGTTGTACTCTGAGAATGAATAAGTTGAACATTTACTTCTTCTATCGCCGCTGGAGTTTTGATTTCCCAATGGTCATGGTTTCCCTGTTGTGCTAAATGAGACGTTACCATCATAAACGGAATAATAACTGAAATTCACAAGGCAAATAAATCCCACACAAGTAATTGTCAGTAGAAACTGTTGAGTGGCTTCTGCTCTTCAAGTCCACCAGATACTCACTTCTTTCTTCGCTCTTTATTAGTACTCCTGCTGCTGAGGAGATGTGTATTTTATAGGATATAAATTAAAGCTTATTACCTTTTTTACCATGCGGTGGGCATTAATTACCGAGACCCGCCACAGTTTCACGATCAACCAAAATTATTTGTCCACTTTTCCCGACCTATGTGTTTATGATTAAATTGTATAGAAAAGCAGTAAATTGGTTACAAGAACACACAGTTCTTCATTTTTCTCTTAAAGCTCGCCAGATTGATGCATTGTGTTGGCTGTAATGAATAGGAGAGCGATGTAGCATTTCGTTAATAGTTACACCACTAACTATAGCAAGCGCGATTAAAGTGATTGTGTGCCAACACCTTGGTGGTTCACCTCGGTACACCAGAAAACAGGAGATCTGCAGCAGTAAAACTCTTTGCCTGCAGGTGGTACAAGTGTTCAAATTGTAGCACCTGTTCTGTTGTATAGCAACTGTCTCTGCTGCTGGTACCAAACGGTAGCTGGTGGAGAGTCTGCAGCTTGCTGAGTGTGAAAGGTTGAGTGATTGTCGATAGCTCTGCCTGGTCGTGGCGCCCACGTACGGTTCGCTGCGTCAGTGTTTTACAAGCGTCTCTTGTGTGTGATAGCACAGATGGAGGTCTGGAGTGGGATACATGTGAAGTTTATAGCTGGAAGATGCAATTTGCGTTGTGCCTCGTAAATTGAAACCTCACTGATGTGCAATAATGTGACAGTTGCTAATGCAGAGGAAAAATCATGTGCATTCATTTAAGCGTAACCTTATACCAAATTTAATGTTGCATGTTCCCATCAGCTGTGCTCATGAGTTTTACAAACGCTGGCAAGGTGTGTGGCATTCTTTGAAGAAAACACGAGTGACAAGGCAAAACACTTTTTTTTATTTTAAAGAGGATTTTAATTAAACTATAAGGCGTCACAGTCATTACACAAAACATAGCAATGAAGAAAATAATAGTCCCCTCAGTTCTTAATACTGTGTCTTGCCCCCTTTAGCACCAATGATGGCTCACAGTCTTTTGAGATCGTTGTGGATGCACCCTTTTATTTTCATCTTGGCAAAAAGCCTCCAGGTCCCATTTGAGATCTCCCCAAAGTGGCTCAATGATGCTGAGGTCAGGACTCTTACCGGCTTATAAAAGCAAATGGCCCTCCAATATTTTCCGATAACATTCAGCATTCTTTTTTTTCCAGCGAAGCCTGTATTTCGGCTGATGCTGCTTGTGGGTTTTTCTTTGCATCGCGACCAATTTCCCTAGCAGCTGTAGCTGAAATCTTTGTTGGCCTGCCTGACCGTGGCTTGGTATCAACAGAACAGCTACTTATTTGCATATCTTTTCATATCTTTTTCCAGATTTATAAAGTTCAACTACCTTTTTCTCGCAGGTCAGTCAGTGCAGCCTTGGATGAAAATGTGCAGCGGTCTCAAGAGCTAAGAAACTCATTGACTATATATACATAGACACTAATCACAATCCAACAAGTGGGGAAACTTACCCTTAATTACCATTTACACCTTAGTCTGTCAACTTGTGTGTATATTATCAGGCCAAATATTCAAAGTATTTAACATTTAATCAGAGCCATCTGGATAATTTCAGTTATCATTATGATTTAAAAAGGGCACACACAATTATGTGATGATAAATGGCTCCCCGTGACCACTAACCTTAGATAAAAGAAACGTTTTCAGCATGATCTGTCATGTTGTCCAAATAATGACCAACATTTCACAAATTGATGTAAACTTATGAAAACAACGGCATATGCGGGACTCATCCATTTTCTTCAGCTGAGACCAAGAATTCTTTATGATAGGATTTTGTCTTTCTCCTGATCAGGGATCAGTTTGGGCGTCGTGGTCAGAGAGTATGCATCCCTCACCCACCTTCACAAGCAGTATTTCGGCTTCCCAGGAGAGATCCTCATGAGAATGCTGAAGCTTGTCATCCTCCCGCTCATCATTTCAAGCATGATAACAGGTAACTTGAACATATTTCTTTCTGTTTGTACTATTGGTCATAGTGATGCACTGCATTGGCATATATGGAAGTGCATGAAAACAACAACAACAACGAGATGACACAGTTTCCTGATTGGCTTTGAGATGGTGTTCCCCTCTTATGTGCCGGTCATGAACCACCATGTTCACGTCCGGGCCCTTTGCTGCACGTCCTTCCCCATTAAAATCAATAAAGGCTTATCATCCTTACAATCCTTACTCAAGGTTCACTTACTTTTTTAGTTGTTGCTTCATAAGGATAAACAGCGTCTTCGTCTTCGTCAGCTCCATCAGGGATGAGCTCATTCAGAGCTTCGTATTTAGTACTAGGTAGTTATGGGAGGAAGTTTGCTCACCCCATCCGATGATGAAGGCCGTGAGATGCAGTTGAAAGATCAGAAAAGAATCTGGTATAGACCCTCAAGGTATCATTATTTTATCAAAATACTATTTCCAAGGCTTTTTAGTAAATTAAATAATCTACAATAGAATGTGCAGAAAATGTATGCCAACATGAATGTCAACATACATAAAGAGATAAATAGAAAACTATTACATTCCCTCTTTTTTAAAATAATCTTTCAACATTACCTGTGAAGTAAAACATGTATCTACACGAGCTCTGTCCTCCACCACTTAAGGATACATAGTCTGACCAAATAAGTTCACAGATAAAGGACTCACATAATGGGGAGATCCATGACAGAGGCCAAAGGGCATCCGTGAAAAAGACCCAATCTTTTAAAGTTTTGACCAGATACATTTATTGTACATACACATGCAAATGTGAAGATTGTGAGTTTGAGCTTAATCAGATTCAACTTCAAAATCTTCATTCTTTTCTGTTGATACCTGAGAGAACAAGCTTCAATTCAGTATTGTGCTTTTTGTCCACAGGTGTTGCAGCCCTGGACTCTGAGGTATCAGGAAGAATAGGTCTGCGAGCTGTTATTTATTACTTCTCAACAACCATCATTGCAGTTATTCTTGGTGAGTTCATTATTGTTAAGTCTCCTTGTCAATAGCATATAGGTTGCTTTACAATTAAGTCACTCAAATGGGTGAAAAATGAGTCAAGGTGTTGTCATTTGCAGGGATTATTCTGGTGATGACTATCAAACCGGGAGTCTCTCAGACAGCTGAGCACATTGACAGAGCGGGGACGACGCCCAACGTGACAACAGTTGACACACTCTTGGACCTCATCAGGTGATCTCAAAGCCATGTGATACAAATGTATCATACCCATGAAATGTCCAGTCATTCAGATGTTAAATACGGTTTGAAAATAGAAATACATGACTTCAAATGAGCTAAACTCACTTTCAGAACAAGTATGAACCCTTTAGATGTCGTTCAACCGCATCAAAAGTGTTTATACTGGTTCTGCATGTCCACAGTCGAAGGCAGGTGAAGCGCCTGCCAACACAGCCTCCTCCTAATGCCCCCATCTCTTTGTGTCTTGTGCATGTCTTAGGCCTTTGTCGATGAATGCGATGAATTGTAGTACTGCAGACCATTGTAGTGTTCACGGTCACCGGACTGTCGGGAGTCATTTACTCGAAAAGTTAAAACCTTTGGTCAACACAGAACATTAAGTAAACTCAGAAATGTACCTCGACATGAAAAGTGGACTCGCCTGTCATGAAGGTTTCTTCAGCTGCTGTGAGTTGATACAAGTACTTTGTTAGCACACCGTGGCCTTTAATTCCAGAGCTCTGAGGTTGAAATATCCAACCTTCAGTGTCATGAATAGCTGACAATGGCTTTTGTTAAAAACAATGACCTGGAAATCCAATTCACCCAGAACATTCTGTTGAGAAAGTCCCGGCTTCACTGGAGAAGGTATCTGCAAGTTTGAGTGTTTTAGCTCCCTTGCCTCAATTATTCACCGTTACATCCTCTTAATGATTATGAATGGTTTTGACCAACATAAAGAGTAGTTGCAATGAACCATCTCTCAGGGATGTGTAATCCACATCATTCGGCACTGTCTGTCACTCACGCACAATCTTGTTTTTCAACAGAAACATGTTCCCCGAAAATCTGGTGCAGGCTTGTTTTCAGCAGGTAAGAGGTTGCGCATATCCATCATTCATCTCTGTTGCACTTTCTACCCATGTTTATCATGTCAGCCTCCACCAGGGTCTGGTGAGCAGAGCTCTGTAGCCATGTTGAAGTAACTCTGATGTTGTGAAATTTGACCACACTCTAGTACAAGACCAAGCGCAAAGAACTGGAGCCTCCGAAGGTTTCCGCCAACGCCACCACAATCCCACCTCTCGCCACCACTTTGATGTCGGTGGTAGAGGTAGGTGTGCACGTTACTCTGTTCTGGTCTTCTAGAGCAGTCACTAGCTCGCACTACAGTTCACAAGTATCTTCTGTTGGGAACAGCCATCAACATGTCTGTTGGGGTTTTGATCTTTACATTCGCAGTGGGTCATTGTGGATCCATCTGCTACACTTTACGTGTCATGTTTCTGCACCTGGCAACCCACGTCTGATCTAAATGCATCAGAAGTAAAGTAGCCACGGGTCACTGGGCTGCACAGCTCATCAATGGCTCTTTAGAGTAAGCTAATGTGGTTGTGAAAGCAGCTTCCTGACCTGCTATGGTTAGCTGAATGAATCCCCTTCTTGTCTTCTCTCTTGGCAGAACATAACCAAGGAATATAAAATCATCGGGACGTATTCGGATGGAATCAACGTATTGGGGCTCATCGTGTTCTGCGTTGCGTTTGGCCTCGTCATTGGGAAGATGGGCGAAAAGGGACGTATCCTCTTGGAATTCTTTGATGCGCTGAACGAAGCAACCATGAAACTGGTTCAGATCATTATGTGGTTTGTATGAAAGACTGATCTATTCAATTACATTTATTTTGTATAGCCCAAAATCACAAATCACAAATTATCCTCAGAGGGCTTTACAATCTGTACACACACGACATCCTCCGTCCCGGGACCTCACATCGGATAAGAAACAACTCTCCAAAAAAAAACTTTAACGGGAGAAAAGGGGAAAGACACCTTCGGGAGATACATTATGCATCTAGATACAACATTCAAATATTTGTGTTAACTAATTGCTTTATTTGTATAAGCAACTGTTTTTTATCAAAGAACACTAAGACAACCAGTATTTATTCATATTTGAGAAGCTGGAACCTGTGATTTAATTAAGTTAGCATTTTATCTGTCGTACAAATGCACACTGTTTGCTATCATCTTAGATTCTATGCACCAAATGACTCCAACTCAATGTGTTTTTTCAGCTACATGCCAATAGGGATCCTGTTCCTAATTGCAGCTAAGATCATCGAGGTTGAAGACTGGGAGATCTTCAAGAAGATGGGTCTTTATATGGTGACGGTGCTGAGTGGGTAAGCTGTCCCATTACTCTGTATCCGCCTGTTCCAGACACTGGGATTTATGGTTGACATTTGGGCCAATTCACCCTCCATTGATACAGTAAAAGCAGAGTTCTGTGTAGGCACTGATAAGGGCCAAGGACATTTAAAACTGCTCAACCTGCAGCTGCAGTAATGAAAGCTTCGCCCATGCCACTAAATCTAAGTGACACCATTAAAGACTGTACAGTAAATCCCCTCCAGTTAGGTCACAAGGCTCCCAATGCTCCTGTGAGGACATTTCGTTCACACTTTGTTGTAATGTTCTGAATGCAGCTTTCAAAGCCTATCAAAAATCGTTTTCATGCATTATTGCTTTATGATATTGAATCACAGCGACACCTCACTTAATAACATGTGGGTTTGTCATGTGAAAAGTCATTATCGGTGAATAGTTGTTTCCCAAGAAATACGAGAATTGTGCATTGTACCGCTTTAGTTTTGAGGAACATCATTCTATTGCAGCTTTTCACTGGTTTGAATAACATCAAATGGAGTAATTGTTCAGGCCCGAGCTCACATGGTTGTCAGCCTGCTGATAAAAAGAGATTTTACTTTATACCTGGTTTTACTGACATCTTCTTTGAGCCTTGAGCCTGACAAAAGGTATAGCAAGTGTTTTTTAACGCTTTGGAGGAATACTTTAACATTTAGTGAAACATACTTGATTGTGTTTTTTCAGTAAGATGAGAAGATTGGCATGAAAAAAATACACCTACAAACAATTGTAAAGAGTACTAATTGACAATGTTCTATCTAATTAGTTTGAGAATAAACTCCAATTGTTGGTGGGCATTTATTTTAAAATTTTTAAATTCTTGTATCTCTGCGTCCAGTTTTTTGCTAAGCTAGGCTAACTACTTACTCTCTAAAATAAAGCTTACTCCAAAATAAGTTGAACTATTCCTTTTGCAATTGCCCTTTGGGCTGTTTAAGCCAAGGCAGCAGTAGAGTGTGTTTCATGTATGTCTATAAATGAGAGTAAACGTTATTTTAATAAAGTATGGCCTTAAAAACACAACCCGGTCTTTATATTTGTATCAAAAATAACATGTGACAGTAAAAGGGCTGTGGCAAAGAACAGACTCGACCCCAAAAGGCATATGAAAGTGTATCTAGTTCTGTAATACAGAACATAGTAATGTCTGTTTTGTTCCTCAGTCTAGCTATCCACGCCACCGTCTGCCTGCCACTGATCTTCTTTGTCATTGTGAGGAAGAACCCGTATACATTCACATTGGGAATGGCTCAGGCCCTGGTGACAGCACTCATGATCTCCTCCAGGTCAGAATTCACTGAGCCCCTCACTCTGCTTGGAAAGCCAAATTAAACATGTTCATATTTGTGAACCAAAACCATTGTGTGCCAACCGCTGTCTTGTCTTTCAGCTCTGCCACCCTGCCCGTCACCTTCCGATGTGCCGAGGAGAACAATCGTATTGACAAGCGGATCACCCGATTTGTCCTCCCAGTGGGTGCCACCATTAACATGGATGGGACAGCGCTGTATGAGGCGGTGGCTGCCATCTTCATTGCCCAGCTGAATGACTACGCTCTGGATGTGGGCCAGATTGTTACTATCAGGTACATCATAGTTACTAAGGGGCACTTCTGACTGCAGGCTATAAAAGACTATAAAATACAATTGTTTGTGACCAAGAAACATATTTCTTGCCAGGTCAGATGTATATTTTCTGGCTCTATTTGGTTACGGTTAGGGAACCTTTGTTGTCATTGATGGCATAAAGTACTAATTGGTCAAGGTTAGGTTAGGGAACCTTTGTGGTCATTGATGGCATAACATACTAATTGGTCAAGGTTAGGTTAGGGAACCTTTGTGGTCATTGATGACAAAGTACTAATTGGTCAAGGTTAGGTTAGGGAACCTTTGTGGTCATTGATGACATAAAGTACTAATTGGTCAAGGTTAGGTTAGGGAACCTTTGTGGTCATTGATGACATAAAGTACTAATTGGTCAAGGTTAGGTTAGGGAACCTTTGTGGTCATTGATGACATAAAGTACTAATTGGTCAAGGTTAGGTTAGGGAACCTTTGTGGTAATTGATGGCATAACGTACTAATTGGTCAAGGTTAGGTTAGGGAACCTTTGTGGTCATTGATGACATAAAGTACTAATTGGTCAAGGTTAGGTTAGGGAACCTTTGTGGTCATTGATGACATAAAGTACTAATTGGTCAAGGTTAGGTTAGGGAACCTTTGTGGTCATTGATGACAAAGTACTAATTGGTCAAGGTTAGGTTAGGGAACCTTTGTGGTAATTGATGACAAAGTACTAATTGGTCAAGGTTAGGTTAGGGAACCTTTGTGGTCATTGATGACAAAGTACTAATTGGTCAAGGTTATGTTAGGGAACCTTTGTGGTCATTGATGACATAAAGTACTATTTGGTTAAGATTAAGAACCTTTGTGGTCATTGATAAGAGATAGTACTACTTATGGGGCTGGGTATCATTTTAACAATTACAATGCCAGTACTAATAGCAGTAACTACCCTTAAAATTGATACCAACACCATTCGATTAATGGATGGAAGCAGTCTGTCCCACTGACTAACTAATCAACACCCTTCGTTAAACACTGTTACCTCTGTCATCACTGTTACCGTTGTTAGCACAATTCACGCTGTTTGCACCGTTAGTTGCTAGCACTGTTAGCCGCTGGCTCAGACATCTCTGTGATCAGAGATGTGTGCAGGCCGGAAATCCCGGTTTACAAATGGGCCCAAATTGGATAGATTGCAGGTATTGTTTGACTGGAGAAGATGCAATACTACTTGGTTCTGGGGGTTATTGTGGTCAATACCTTAAAGCAGGGGTGTCAACCACTGGGCCACGGACCAATACCGGCCCGCAGCCCAGTGGTTGGGACCACTGCTTTAGCTATTAGAAAGTGAACTGTCTGTGATACAGTGCTTACTACGTAGTCCATTTTGAGAGTTTTACCACACAATGCACCAGGAAACATTATGTGGTAAAACTCTCATTTCTCTTTCCTCACATTTCTCCTGCTGCATCTTCTCCCTCATCCTCCCCACTAATCCGTTTCTTTCACCGCACATTGCAGGCGCTCTATCTGTCGGTGCAGTTGGATTTGGAGGTCTTGGCATGCTAGCTGTTGCAGTGCATTCTGGGACTTGTAATATCAGCGGTATTCGTCCTATATACCGGCGGCCCAGTTATGATAGACATAAGATATTTCTTGCGGGCCAGATAAATTTGTACCGACGGCCCGTGGGCCTTGAGTTTGACAAGTCTGACTTAAAGGTATTGAGTATCAATACTCAGACCTAACTGATTGGTTAAAACCTACACAATTAAAATAAATAAAATAAAGTCCTGCTTGGTTAAGGCCAGGGAATGATCGCGATCATGGAATCAAGAAATCAAAGTTGGGTAAAGTAACACAACTCAACATCCGTGTTCCCAGAAATGCCCTTAATTTTATATATAGTATTTATGATCCTGATATTGTGCTCCTTGTATTACTATCATCTGATGTTCTGGTACAAACTGCATATATCTAAGTTGATTTTGTGCGCAGAACATTTTTAGGCCACCGATGTCCAGATTTCTCACATTTCATTTATGCATGTTATTATGAAGAATATTTATGACATTGTGTCTGTGTGTTGCAGTATAACAGCAACAGTTGCCAGTATTGGAGCAGCAGGAGTCCCTAATGCTGGGCTTGTCACCATGGTGATAGTCTTAACAGCTGTTGGATTACCTGCAAGTGATGTCACTCTGATAGTCGCTGTGGATTGGCTGCTGTAAGTTTTTCCGTTGACCTTTAATCTCGAATGTTCTTTCACCTTTCCTACTTTCCTACGATGCTGTAGTTTGACTTTGATTGGTATGTTTCAGGGACCGGTTCCGTACCATGATCAACGTTCTTGGCGACGCGTACGGAGCCGGTATCGTCCAGAAACTATCCAAGAGGGAACTGGAGAGGATGGATCTGACATCTGACGCAGACGTCGCTAACCCCTTCGCTCTGGAAGCCACTTTGGATGACGAAGAGTGCGAGAAGAAATCCTATGTCAACGGAGGTTTCACTGTCGACAAGACAGATGCGATCTCCTTTACTGAAACCTCTCAGTTTTAGCCTGTGGCGGGCTCCGAGGAGCAGAGAAAGTGCCATGCTGCTATGGATGTAAAACGGAAAACCTTCCATCATGTATCAGCACCATGACGAGAGAGGAAAACTATCCAACCAGACCATCCAAGCTCCGACATCAGCAATAGCAGCCTCCCTTAAGCTTATCCAAGATGATCACCCTTCATGTCGGACATTTACTACCACGACTAGATTAAAGTGCTTCCTTCTTAAACTCAAATTGTGCCAAGATTTTAAAAAAAGTCAGTTTTCTTTTAAATAAGAGTGTGTTCTTTCTTGCAAAAATGCACTCAAAAGAAGAGATGTTTGTACGTGTCTTTTGGATGTATCTTGAGTGTGTGTGTGTGTATTTTAATGTATAATTTAACAAAAGTAAAAACAAAACAATAATCTTAATTTGAGACTCCATTCCCTCTTAATTTGCTCTTTGATTAGACAATAATAAGTCTGGATGATCTTTATTGCGTGGTTGTTGTTAAAACTATATGTCCCATAATGCACTGCTTGTATATCTATCTGTATATTTAAACTGTGCCAAACTTATAAAGAGGTTTTTCACTGAGTTGCATGACGCAATATGTTAAAGAAATGTTAATCGCTGGCTGCAGACTGATTTTTTTATGGAGACTTCCCAGAGACTGGATATGATTAACCAAGGCTTATGAAGTCATTGAACACTGTGAAACTTCAGTACATTGTTTTAGAACCACATCACTAACAGTCATTGATTTATTGCAAAGTATAATGATCATAATTAGTGTCTGTGTTTAGGCAGTGAGGCAAAATATTACATTACATTAGATACCCCAAATTGTTCCTTCTCATACAAAATTATTTTGATTGTCACCTAATGGATTTATAATAATCCGATAATCAGAGTGTAACTTTGCTTCTATTCTTTCATGGTGTAGGGTTGAAATATGTGCTAATGCTCCCAAACCAATGGCTGAGCTATGACGTGTGGTAAGCTCCAATGCGGTAAACTGAATTTTGCATGTTAAAGGTATTTCAGTACCATTGGTAAATAACAGTTTGCCATTTTGGTAAATATGCTTCTATGCTTTCCGACCAATATCAATGTTGAGGTATTCCTTTGATACAAGTACAAGAACAGAACCCAAACAGAAAACTACGACAGCTTTTTCTTCCATCGTTTTATTTCCCGAGGCAAATGATCAAATGCTGACCCGGATTTGGTCAATTCAGAGCACCCTTTGGCCTCTGGAAAATTGTAATGGGCATGTTCAATTATTTTCTAATATGACAGACTAAAATATTTAATTAATTTATATATTAATTATATTAATAATCATTAGTTGCAGCCTAAATTTAGCTATGAAATATATGTTGTACTAATCTGATAGTAAGGGCTAAGAGGTAAAATGGGGGAACAACACTAGCCAGGTTTCCATCTGAAGGTATCGCATATTTCTAATAAATTTGAAGGAAATCTGCAAATCAAAATGAGAACGAATGCTTGTTTCCATCCACTACCGTTATGCGATTATTAGAAGTTAGTTAATCTAGATTAACACCTCATGATGCTAATTCTCCAGTTTGAAAACCCACTTCGAACCTCAAACTGTGAAAAACAATTTAGAAAACTCAATGGAAATATGACATTTCTGTTTGTTTTATGCGTTGTAGTGAGGAAGGTTACATCGGGTCTGTGTGGAGTGATGAGGTTGATGAGATTCTTTGGACGTTGAAGCCACATGCTTCATGTACTTCATGCTTCATCATTAATACGCTAAATCTGTTCATTGTAGTTTCATTGTTTGTCGCCTCGGACAAACACTTTTTTTGGCAATATTTCACTATTTTGTAGATATTTTTCAGCTTTTCCACACAGGTTTGTTTGTGAGAAAAAACAATGTGCATTAAAACAGGTGGATGGAAACATAATTAATGTGCTTAGTTCATTTTATGCCAATCTAGTAAATACATTTTGATAGTTATTGTGGGCAGGTGGAAATGATGGCAACGATGGCAATTACTTAACCAGTAGTTTTAAAAACACTATGGACACATTGGTGAGATGGACAGACGACCAATGGGCCTGACCTTCAATGACAGTTAATGCCACAAATGATACAAATGTCTGTACTTATGTTAATGCTCCGAGGCTGCACTGTTATTTGTGATGATCACTGCGCGTGATGCTTGTGGTCTAACGTTTCTTTTTATAAAATGTATACCCATGTCTGTAACTGAGCTGTTTATTTGACTCCGAGCAGCAGCTGAATATTATGATGCCTACACATGCACATACTGTACAGTACTTAAGCTTGGAATAAGTAGTGTAAAGTTGTTTGGTGAAGTCAACTTAAAAAACACATAACCTGGGCCCAACAGGGTTTTCTGTTGTACTAATTATGGTATGTGCCCAGTGAAGGTCCCATAATCAATGTTTCCAGCATGATAATCAATACCATTGTCTCTAGGTTGTAGTAGCAGTCATTCTTTTCTTTGGTTTACTTTACATCATGCCAAGAGTCTGAGCCAAATACCTTTCCCATCTCCTGGCAGGACAAACAATAATCCATCCCAACACTCAACTCAATGACACTCATGTTATCCCATAATGTTATCCCATAACATCACATATGGAGGCATTTTCTAGAACTACAGACTCAGCACATCTGCATTCTACACGCAGCCATCAAGCTTCTTGGTAGTTTGTTGCTCAGATTGTGGTAGAAATTAAACTATCGGGTAGTTTACAGCGCATTATCCTGCTGTGGGATGTGTTCCACTTGAAGCTACATGGTGCATGATGCTCGTTAGACATGCTACTTTTAGTGGTCTAGCTTGGGGGGAAAGGTCACCTAAGAAACTCCTGGGACATTTTCTGCAGCTAATGTGTCAATAATTAACCATGTGCGTAGCTAGGCCGGTGTAGAAAATTAGCAAATGCATACACTACATTAAAGAGGTTATAGGTTGATTTCAGTGGTCCAGTTTGGAACAATCCCAGAAGAGAGACTTTAGATATTAACATCTGTCCCCAGACCAACAACCATGTGCCAATACTGTGCAGTGTTAGCTTCTACCTAGCATAGAAACAATATCTAATGCTACTTTATATCTTTCCGCTTTGTCCTTCACAAAGTATCATGCAGTTGTTCAGAGGTCATGGAGTGTTGAAAGAGTAAACCAATGTCTATTTTCAGAATAATACAAATGTCCAATGGATCAGCGTAATGGTGTTCACCGAGTGCTGTCAGGTTCAGTGTGATTTCACATACTGGACATCATTGGAACATATCTGGTGATGTGTATGTGTTATGGGCTTCATGAGACTTTCCATTACCTTTCCCCAAGACGACAACATTCCAGATCCATTGTGAGTCTCAGTATCTTGGTTTCAGTCGTCCATACACTGCCAAAAGGGCCATATTTAAAATAAGACAGGGCGATTGTTTGTAATTCCATACTGATCAGAAATGATAAGCCCGAACAAATCAGGTTGTATTCTACATTTCAAAAGCACATTGGCATCAACCCATCCCCCTTTCACTCCAACTACTTGAGTACTTACAGCATGTGAATCAACATTATGTGTAACTGCAAGCAAATAAAAGAAAGTTGCTCATTATTTGCCTGTTTTTGTTGTTTTTATTGTTGTTATCGACTAACCATATATTTTGAGTAAACTGGTTGAAACAAGTAATATTCTGCTAGTGTAGGAACATTCACAGTGCAGTTTTCTTCTGTGACATGTTTATATATGCAAAATAGGCATTAACTTATTACATATGTTTTATACATTTACAGAAATATCTAAATAATAATAATAATCAAAATAAATCTGACAAAATGATTGTTTCATTTTGTTGACACAGAGTCAAAGTTTTTTTTAGAGTGAATTTTGTATCACTCCATGAATCTGAAAATACTATCAGCAGGCATAACCATGCTTTTAGGAATATAATGTTGTATATATTAGACTATAAATGATACTGGAATGTTTGGTGTACGTGTGTAAGTGCTAAGTGAAGACTGGTTCAGAGTCTAAAGAAATCTCATTTAGAGACAATTTAAATAACTGTAATATAGAATTAAATACTTTTTACAAGACACTAGTTTAATAGGGTGAAAACAGAAGTAACTAATAGACGTTCCCAGTTGATTACTTACATTAAGCCAATCATTTTTTGTATTACAGGTTTTCCAAAACGTTATGTTTAAATATGCAAATGAGGCATTATCTAATGGTAACTTTTGGTGAATTTAGGAGAAATCTACAGACGCAAATAAACAAAGAACACCTGAATGTGTATGTGGATTAGCCTGAGGTGTCGGCCCTCGAGACCTACCACACAACCCTATTTAAGACAAAATATGGTTTATGCTTAAAATAGTTGATGTTTTTTATCAGTTCTTATAATCATTATTATCTCAGTGCACCTGATACATTTAACGTACTGTTTGCCTTTCAGATGATTTGCCACATGTGTATATAGTGTACTGTGATTGTACACAGAATTGCATTGTGGAAGAAAATATGTATCTGTATGAACATTGCTGAATCATTGTTGCGATTGAATAATTCAAAAGTGGACTAACCGGGATGCAGGAATAAACCATACAAGCCCCTACTCGCTGCAAACTGTCTGTTATTTGCAGAATGAAGACTTGTGTTGAATCTGCACTGCACTGAGGCCAATAGTTTGACTGCTTGTTACACCAAAATAGAGTTCTGCTTCAGCAGCCATTCCACAATAGATCACAATGTCCCCGATGGAGCCGGTGGTTAATACCACGCAGTCAGGGTGAGCAGCTATTGCTCTGATATACAGCCGTAGTTCACACAGATAGACACAGTTTGCTTTGACCTTCTGGGGATTCACCTGAGGACTCGACAATGTCAACTTGAAAGAGTACCAGAATGGGGACGTATGGCTTCAACCTCCCATTACTGAGTAGTGTGAGGTTGAAGTCATACGTCATACTAAACCGAGGGATAACAATGAACTTCTACACGCGATATTTGAACATGAAACACATTACCAAAGTTATCATGTGTAGACATGTACATGTTTGTGTGTGGATATTTATCAAACCACTGCAGTGTACCTCTATGTACACACACACACACACACACACACACACACATCAGGAGAGTCTTGACCTCTGAAGACTTCCTTGGCAAGGTGATAGTCTCTACCCCTAAAGGAGAGGAAAGAAACCGACATCACACATGTACAGCAACAATCACCGTTCAATGCTTGATTTAGAAAGGTGTTCCCAGCTTGTCATTTGTAGTACAGTTGATGTAGCGAAGGTTTACAGGACAGTCTTGTTTTAGTTGCCAGTATAGATACAAGACAGTGTTACCATGTGGCCATTACATGCTATGCATCTTAAGCATGATGTGGGCGACTGTGGGTCAGTGGTCAGTGGTTAGCAGGTCTGTCTTTCAATCAGGTGGTTGGTGGTTCAATCCCCGCCCTAGTCCATGTGTCCTTGAGCAAGACACTTAACCCTGAATTGTTCCCTGTAGCTGTGTCTACGGTGTATGAATGTAACATGATTGTAAGTCGCTTTGGATAAAAGCGTCAGCTAAATAAAATGTAATGATGTCACTCGTTTATTTCATGTGAGTCCACCTCACCGTTCCAGAGCCTGGGCAAGTCGTCACGGTGGACCTGGAGAGATGGACCTCCGGGCTAAAACCTCGTCTACCTCGGAGGTCGAGGCCCCCTGAAACACAATGTCATATTTTCTTTGTGGTATCGTTGATTTGAGATCTTGTTTGTGTTCCAAGAGCTATTTAGTAAAGTGGCAAACTCGTGCTAAAATTCCCACGGATAAGTTTGACCTCAAAGACACTTCAATGGACAAGCTTGCATATTTGGCAAAATCCTTTAAAAAAAATTTAAAGGCAGGTCACTTATTAAAGCCAAGTAAAACACAAGGGATTCAAATCACCCGTACTATAAAAGTTAACATGGTACAAACCAGAACAACAGGAGTTTTGAGTTTGATTAAACATCTAATTAAAACAGGCTTCTCATTGAAATATGATGATATATATTTCTGGAAAAGAATCTCTGTAATATACGTACATATATATATATATATTTATATATTACTTACATAGGCAAGTCTGCATACAGCTTTTGGAGTTGTAAGGAGTCCCCGAACACGCGCTTGGACCTCTTCCCATTCTCTGTGAGAGCTGGACTGAGACCTGGACATCATACCGATAGGCCTTCATTTCATTTAGATATTTTGTGATTATATTCTCCACCTACAGTATGTAATGAGGTGCATGCTTATATTATGAATGTCGAGGAAAAGGACCTGCGGTGCCTGGTGTGTCGCCTGGAAGAGCGCCACCGCCCTGAAGGTTCAGGACCTTGGTGGTAATCAAGAGGGTCACGTGTCTCTGAAGAACTGGAGTCGTCTTCTGATATCCCTCCAACCTACCAATGGAAGCAGAGGGTTTCTGTTCACCGTCACATTAATGCATCTGTTCCTCGGCAATGGATTTACATCACCCTTTAATTATGCTCAGTTGCAGTTAAAGGCTACATCATTTCAACTTAAATGTATGATATATTTAGATTGTAACAGATACCAAATCTACATACTATCTACATACATAGTACATACCTCATCATCATTTAAATGTAGGCCTGTGTATTCAAACATTATTACGGGTTCCAATCCCATAATTAGAAGTCCCATGTTGTGGATTTCAAGAATAGTTCAACTTGTTGGTAATTTTTATTTCTGTCCCAGAGCAAGATGAGAAAATGAGGTCCAGAGCTGGAGTCAGTATGTGTAGCCTAGCTTAGCATAAAGACTGAACACAGGGTGAAAAAATCTGCCCAGTTTCACAATACACATTCTAACATCTTTAAAAATGTTTATTTCATCTGGAAACAAACAGAAATCTAAAATCAATGATGTGTGATCAACCTGCTGGAACTATTTCCACCATCTGGGCGGAGCTTCATTAACCCTGCACGGTACGACACGGTGCTACTCAACTCAACTTGCTCTTTTTCAGTTTCCCATTATGGTAATGGTAAATGGACTGTATATATAAAATACTTTTCTAGTGTGTAATGTTGTTCATTCTGGTCACATGACATCTATTGTTTCTGTCCATCCTGATCGAGGCTCCTCCCCTGTGTCTCTCCTGAAGGTTTTTCTCTGAACCGATGTGAGGTCCCGGGACATAGGATGTCGTATGTGTACGGATTGTATAGCCCTATATATAAAGGGCTATACAAGATAAATTGAATTGAATTGTCCAACCACTCAAAGCACTTTATAACATGTCATCATTCACCCATTCATAAACTGATGACAGGGGCTGTACCATCAGGACTAACTAACATTCATTCATACAACATTCACACACTAGGCACAGCTACGGCAGCCATTTAAACCCAATTACAGGTTGAGTGCCTTGCCCAAGGACACATCGACATGGACTATCAGAGCACTATGGCAATAATAATAATTCTTTATGAGTCCTGCAGCGGTGAAAAAATACAAACATCATATTTGACATTATTTACATAGATGAAATGTTTGGTCTCTGCATGTTGACCCATCCTCAGTAAATAAGGAGCAGTGGGCTGCTGTGAAGCACCCGGGGAGCCACTGGGGGTTCAGTTCTTAATTCGACATGCGAACTATGGGGAGACCAGGGATCGAACCAGCTACCTTGTGGTCTCAGGACGACCACCATGAGCTACAGACAGCCAATTAGCTGAGATGTAGGAGCTACCAGTTGAGGTTCATACATTTGAGTGTTGATTTTTTATAAACAAGATTCAATGACCTTTAGACATGTTGTCGTTGCATTTCTAAACTTTGGACAGCCAGGCTAGCTGTTTCCCTGTGCATCCCGTCTTTATGCTAAGCTAGGCTAACCGTATCCTGACTTCATCTGATAAACCCGATAACTTCCTGTCAAAGAAGCCAGAGTCAAAAGAATATGAATACAATATACAAATCGTTTCCTACCAAACCGTTGGAGGAGGATGTCCACCTGCCAGTCAGAGAAGATCTCACTAAAACAGTCAAAAGAGTCACAACAGATTAGAAGAACAGAACGTTGACTGTGTAGATTACAGCCATGTCAACAGAGCAGTATACACTAAACTTTACAAGCTTTTATGGTCACTTGTTGGGGCTATAATCCATGTGTAGTAGACTTAAAGTAGCATCAGACATTCTACCTTTGGATGAAGACCTGGTCAAAGGTGAAGAGGAGTTGGTAAACACTGCAGAGCGCTGGGGCGAGGAAGATGGACCGGCTCCGGGCCAGGAAGTCCTCATCTACACGGGAGAGGGATGACACGGGGAGCAGGATGTTCACAACCAAGAGGGTTGGGATAAGAAAGGTTTAAGAGAATGGGAGACAACTCATATAGACGATGTTCAGAGCAGCAAATATGTTTCCTGAAAGATAATAATTAGCCATGGAGACCAACCAATCCCCAAAGGTCCTCTCAGTCCACTGCTGTGAGACCCAACTGTCAAATCATCAGAGAAATCACAAACTGTATCTGTAACTTTAAAGTGAGGCCATACAACCTCTGAATGGACAAATAACACAAATGAGAAATGCACTTTCTGACCAATGAAACGCTCCCTTGGTCAATTCAATGCACTCGGGGGTTTGGCTGTTCCCTTCTCTTGGTCTGATATGGCGTGAAGTGTTCTGGAACAGATCAATTAAGCACAACACAGGCTAGCTTAAAGACAAAAACCAAGACCAGAACACACCAGTCACACTCATTCTGTTAACTGGAACTGTTGGTCGCTGATGGGAAACTATAAACAATATGAAAAGGTGAGAAGAAAGGCAGAGCCCCCAGCGGACTGATCGTCTCCATAGCAACGTTACAGCTCCTAGACCAAATAAAATGAAGTAAAGCTATAACTTTCCCCAGAGCTTTCAACCACATCTCATGGTCCTTATCATCTATTGGAGATGCTCAGCTGACGCCACCTGACCTCAGTATGGGGCGTCAGTCGGGTATGAACAACTCTGGTGAAGACCAACAGACGTAATTGAGCTTGGAAAAGTAAGTGACAGACATGTTGATCCATTTAGCATGACGGGAGCCCTGTTGGTACACAAACACACCGAGGGTGTCAGACGGACATCTGAAGAACATCTCACTTGGTCGGCTTGATCACATGAGGTGGGTATCTAGAGGGCCTGCCAACCCACACACTGGGAAATAGGACAACAGATTGTTCTTGCAAGTCAATCAGAGCAGACTGGGCGTGTCATGGTTTATGGGTTAGGTTCATACATGTGTCAGTAATCCCTTGTTATCCATAAGATAAACAGGTTCCCACTGTTACATGGCCACAGACAGCTGATGTTGGGTGGGTCACATGGAGCACTGAGCGTGCAATGTAAAATTAAATAAAGTGAAATCAACATGAGTTTGGATGCATTTACAGTTATGGGATGGACATTTGTTATGTGTATGTTATGTTTAAGTGGTGGATCTGTAGTATATGACCTGTTTTGGAAGTATTTTTTTTAATTTGTTTATTTGATAAGGGACATTAATATAAACATTTCTGTAAATGTGCCAGAGTTAGCCAAGAGGCTATTTTTCATCTGTAGTCCCAAGAGGCAGATGTTATGAAACAAACCTAAAAACATAAGATTACATATACAATGTACAAACAAGCAACATAAAATAAGGGAGAACTATGTTAAAATGGACAGAATAAAAACGTCCATGTCAGAGACCCAAAACATAAAGCATACAGAGTAAATTAAATATATAACCACAGACAGGTAAACAACAACAAAAGACATACATGCAGGTGGAGTGAATGGTCCACCAGCAAAGTCAAGACATACAGACCTAAAAACAGACAGTCAACAACTGACAGACAAACTGATTGACTGACAGATTGAGGACGGGTAGGAGCAGTTACAGTCTAGTGCTGACAGAGCTGGTACTCATGAACCATTTCTTTGTCTCAGCTTTAAAATAATTGAATGATTGTAGTATCCACCTCATCCCCTCAGATTATGTTGTTATTATTTATTATGCTTTTGTAACTAACTGTCAAACCTTCTCTACGGTGAAACATCCCATAACATGGAAGAGGAGAGAGAGGACAGTGATATTTGTATTAGATTAGACAAGTTAAGAGAACACTCAGTGCTGGCTTAGCTCTTCTCTGCCATCTTGTGGCTGGAAATGGCAGCAACGTTTTAAACAAATCAATTGTTAATTCTTAATTAAATATGTGCTGTTTGTGCTCACAGGCTGGGAGGTGCTGCTTGTGTCCCAGTTAGCTGGGCCTGCAGAGACCAGGCTGAGCCGAGCCAGGCTCAGAGGGGACAGGGACCGGGCTCTGGGGACCCATGACGGGGACCCGGCACCTCGCCTCCTTCCAAGGGTTAGAGGTTGGCTCCTCTGGGGGGAGGATCTCCTGGGTCTGCTGGAGTGTTTCCTGTTCCTCTTCATCACTGGCCCCTGGAACAGAAGAGTGGATGTCTCAGAACCAGCGTTAGCTTAAACATAACATAAGGGCCGGGCTTTCTGCTGGAACCATAGCTGGAACATTTAAATCAAATATTCATTTGGAGATGCAAGCCAAGGGAGGTATGCAATCATAAGTCATTCAAATATGAACACACGATCTCCGAGTTAGTTATTCACTGTGATCTACACTTTCCACGGATATCATTATTATATCTGCTACATGTATTTATTAGTGGACTGCATGGCGGTAGCACTGTCGCCTCACAGCAAGAGGGGCCAGGGTTCCATCCCCGATCCCAGATGGCCCTTCTGTGTGGATTCTGCATGTTCTCCCGGTGTCAGAGTGGGTTCCCTCTGGGTTCTCCGGTTCCTCCACAACTGAGACTCTAAACCCCCCGTAGGTGTGAATGTGAGTGTAAATGGTTGTCTGTCTCTATATGAGCCCTGAGGTGGACTGGACACCTGTCCAGGTGAACCCTGCCTTCACCCAGTCAGCTGGGACCAGCTCCAGACCCTGAACAGGATTAGTGGTTCAGATAATGGAATTAGTATTATTGCTCTTTCAGTGCCGGTAAATGTGGATATCTGGAGTGCCACACCTTTAGGACTACATTTGCAAAGGTGCAACATGTTTTTCTCACAAGCCAATCAGAGCAGACTACTCTTAAGAGACCAAGCGTTTCAGACAGAGGGTGAATACAGGTATATTCAGACAGACAGCTCTGCGTTGTTCAACATTAAAGCAGGTACACATGATCTCCTGGAAACCCAGAAGTATGAACCTGAAGAGGAGTGTGATACGTCTCTAGTAGTGGACTGTATCATGTGTGGGTCTGCTCCTGCCAGAAATCTAATCTGGTTCAGTTAATGTGGTCACCTCAGAGTTACCTTTGAGTTATCATGCATCATCTACATAAATGTTGAGCCATGTCTTTACCATGAGTACGTTGGGGTAAATGTTGATCTCCGCATCAGCTGAGCACTCAATGATGGTAGTTTTGGTGGAAAACTCTAACCTTGGAGCGATACCCTGGAAAAGAACAAGAGGAGAAGAAATATGTGAGCCATAATTACATATAACTGCAAACATCACACTTATAGACCGTCTTCATCTTGTCCCTGCTACTGTGGCCAAGGAAATTAATAATGTGCTAGTGATGCATCCATGTGAACAGGCTCCACACAGTGGGAACTAGACAGCATTAGAAGTGTCAGAGGGTTGGACCTACTGGGAAGTGAACTGCTCGGGTCATCAGAACCTCTCGGTCCACTCCAGAGGAGGAGTGAACCAGTTTGGGCTGTGGGAATAAGAAGCGTCGAGCATCTTCTTCAAAGCAGGCCAGAGGGTGCGGCGCTGCAAACACAAACACACTTCTGCTACTTCCTGTTCTCCGGGCCGTAACCTGCTGGTTGGGTTAAAGTCTGCAGCGCTACATGTCGCCATATTTCTAACCAGTGGAACAAAGAAGTATGAATGTATAGACCAATAACCTCACCTGGGGGAATCAGTTGCATCAGTTCAATAGTGACCGTCTCATCTGGGGAGATATATATATCTGATATAATATATATATTATATATGATGATATATATGATGATATTATATATCATGACAGGCAATTCATTTATGAAGATAGAAATCTGAGATGGGATAATGTCTGAAGAAGAAATAGTAATATCTGCTACACAGACAGTATAGGTGTTTACAACCAAATATTAATGAACTTACATTGAAGCATGACAGCGATGTCTCCAGGGTCCACTGCATGCCTGAAAATCTAGACCAAAAAAATATTCATGTTGTTGTTTTTTATTCTATTCTATGGCTTCCTTATTTTACAAATAATATTGATGTTGTATAGCCACCGGAGTGGTTATTGGTAGGAACGGTCCAGTACAGTTGAATTCATTTATGGTATTAAACACAGCTAACTTTATGGAGAATGGTAATATCTAACATTTATTCCCATCTGTAATCAGAAGTAGAGACGTACCTTTTCAAAGGTCATCTTCTCATGGAAGAGCAGAGGAAAGACAGCAGGGAGACGCTGGGACTGAGCGCACTGCCCCATGAAGCACATGCTGAGGGAGAGGTGCTCCTTGGCTGGCAGGTGGACTCCAGGACAAGAAACCTGCGCGTGGGAGGAACGTGGACGACTGAGAGGGATCCATGTGTTACTGAAGGCCACTTCTGGTTCAGTTGGACTAGCGTTGTCTCTTGTTCACCCTTTATTCAAATATGTATTTCCCTCTGAGGTGGATTCAGCATGGACATGATTGGAATTGTAACACACAAGAACAATGCATCACCTTGTTATGTCTCCTAAATCATTTATATGTATTTGTAGTTGCTTATATATATATATATATATATATATATATATATATATATATATATATATATATATATATATATATATAGAGAGAGAGAGAGAGAGAGAGAGAGAGAGAGAGAGAGAGAGAGAGAGAGAGCGAGAGCGAGAGAGAGAAATAAATAAATTATATAACTGCAGCAAAACAAATATACATTTGTCTTCTACATGATCATCAACTGGTGAGGATGTTTGGCCTCAGACATGCTGCACGGACAGATTCATATTTCTGAGACTAATGAAAAGGCCTTTTAAACAATAATCCATCCAATGCATATAGTCTGCAGGAAGCGGTTAGAAGAGTAGAAGCAGAAACTCCACTGTTTACTACACCCAATGCTAAAGCTACAGATCACAGACAGACAGGTCTTGTTACCATGGACAGACAGACAGGTCTTGTTACCATGGACAGAGAGACAGGTCTTGTTACCATGGACAGAGAGACAGGTCTTGTTACCATGGACAGGGAGACAGGTCTTGTTACCATGGACAGAGAGACAGGTCTTGTTACCATGGACAGAGAGACAGGTCTTGTTACCATGGACAGACAGACAGGTCTTGTTACCATGGACAGAGAGACAGGTCTTGTTACCATGGACAGACAGACAGGTCTTGTTACCATGGACAGAGAGACAGGTCTTGTTACCATGGACAGACAGACAGGTCTTGTTACCATGGACAGACAGACAGGTCTTGTTACCATGGACAGAGAGACAGGTCTTGTTACCATGGACAGAGAGACAGGTCTTGTTACCATGGACAGAGAGACAGGTCTTGTTACCATGGACAGGGAGACAGGTCTTGTTACCATGGACAGAGAGACAGGTCTTGTTACCATGGACAGAGAGACAGGTCTTGTTACCATGGACAGACAGACAGGTCTTGTTACCATGGACAGAGAGACAGGTCTTGTTACCATGGACAGACAGACAGGTCTTGTTACCATGGACAGAGAGACAGGTCTTGTTACCATGGACAGAGAGACAGGTCTTGTTACCATGGACAGACAGACAGGTCTTGTTACCATGGACAGAGAGACAATCCAGATACTACATTGGTCCACTTGGTGTGGGGGGGGGGGGGGGGGGGTCTCACCGCTCGGAACTTGAACTCGACCAGAACCTTCAGAGCGTTCCGGGACATCGGACTCAGGAGCAGCTTCAGCCGAATCAAGCCTCCTCTTCTCCGGGTTCAGCGTTGACATATCTTGTTACCATGGACACAACAACTTCCGGGCTTCGTTGCTGGAGCAAACAGGGGTGTCCCGTCCATGTTTGGTAAACGTGTTATTATTATTATCATTATGGCTCGATCCCAGTTGCCACGCTCAATGCCTTGGAGGTCCGTGAGGGTTCGGTTCCCCCCGTCACATCAAGGAGGGTTCGAGTCTCTCAGGCATGTTGAGCCCTTCCGGAAGTCAGCATTGGATGCACTTCGCCCAAGGGAAGTACCCACATTTCATTGCAATGTGACGTTAAACAGGTAACCAGTGAGGCGTAAAAGGTACAAATGGGTGTTCATCCTGATACTCAGAGCATTAAAGATTGAACTTAAAAACACATGAAATCAGAGGATATGTATTTATTCAGCAAATTCTTCATTTTATCTTTGAAGTTGTTTTGAAAAAAGACTATTACTAGATTATTAGACAAACCTCTCGTCTTGTGAGGGAAGAACAGGGAGTAAAAGTAGGATAAATACCCACCCTCGTGGATCATATTTTGTGACGTTGTCGTCGGTGGCGATCCATTCGTATGTTCAGCCCTCAGAGGGCTCAGGGGTTAAGGCCCTAGGGGGACACCAGAGGGTGATCCTCTGTCACCACGTACTAAAACCGTCTCCCTGATAGAAATGTTTTCACGTAACTATCATTAGGCCAGGCCTGATTAAGACCCATTGATACACTTGTTTTTGTGACGCTGCAGTGACAGTTTGATTGATAGATGATCTTTCAGAACACTTCCCATTGGCCTTTGTTCTTCAGTGGTCACATGGTTCCACGACATGTTGCTGTGGCACTGTGATGTGAACACATTTTAACATTTGCTTTAATTCCAATGTAGCTTTTAACGTCATGTCCCCATAGCTGTCATGTATGATGGCATACGGGGCAGTATCATGCTGCTCTACTTGTAACCAGGGCCAGAATTGCTCCAGCAACGAACCCCGGAAGTTGTTGTGTCCACGCTAACGGGACGTCCCCTCTGTCTAGATCACATTGTTCATTCCTTTAAGAAAATGACACCTCTATGCAACAGCCTCTCCAGACTGGTCATCAGGCAGGATTTAGTGGCATCTAGTGGTGAGGTTACAGAACAGTTTTCTACCGCTCATAACATTTCATAGTCAGAATTGATGCTACTGGTGTCAGCCAGTGCACCTGGTCTCTTGCTTCAAAATCGGAAAAAACTGAACAACGATGCATGTAGAAATTATAATAATAAACTGTATATTCTGCCAAAAACGTAAAACTGAAATTTCAATTAGCTGTGTTTAACTAAATGTTCCCCCATTACCAGTAGGCAAAAAGTCAAAATCAATAAATATCTGGTTTTAAAAGAAAGAAAAAAAGCATTTTGAAATTTCAAAGAAACCGATGCTTGTAAACAGCCTCAGCATCAATATATCCATGTGTTGTGAACTTTGGTCAAAGTTGTCAGTTTGAACTGCGTTTTAGGTTCTTTTCTCGGTCTGGTCCGGTGTGTCGGGGTCAGAGTCTTCCTCTTCTTTTGCCGGGACAGCTGTTCCGTCCTGGCCGACGGCCACCGCTCCTTTCCTCTGAGGCAGGACGGTGAAGAAGGCCTCCTGCCAGCTGCTCTTCTCCAGGTAAGCCAGGACGATCTCAAACACTGACGGAGGGACCAAAGCACACTTTTAAAACCCAATGCAGGCACTGATGGGAGCTTTAGAGTCAACCAACACACATAATCGAGATCGCTCAATTGATGCTTTGGCCGTGCGGTACGGCAGCTCCAATTGTCAAGCCTTCCAATCCAAGGCTGCACATATACAGCTGCTGTTAGGTGTTGGTGTGATGCGTTTGAACATGTGCGTTGATTAGATGTGGCCTCCAGCAGATTGCCTCATTAAAGTTATCAGATTCCTTGTTAACGGCAAGTTTTAAATGCCAAAATATTGCCAAATAGGCACTTTTGCCATTTTTTTTCTCCGACACCAAATCGCCCGCCATCGTATTGTCACGATGTACTCGCCGCATGCACGAACACTGTAGCGCTGCGACGCCACGGAACAGCGACTACCGCTGCAAGACTTTAACCAACTAGCCTGAGCTAAGTGAGCGGTGCGGTTCCACGAAGGGTCATCATTGATATAAATGCTTATATATTGTCATAATATTATGCTCGAATAATGTTATACTCCAGTTCAGAATAACACATAGAAGGTGAAATGTACGTCTGGGAATGTCTGCTTCTCACAACAAACCCATATGTTATCTTCTAGTGTCATTAGAAAGTGGCCTGGCAGGGCTCAGTCCTGTGGAGAGAGGAGGTGATGGACTAATACCCCTCCTTGATAAATCTCAGCGTCAATTAGAAGTTGGGATGATGCATACCAACCTGTGAAGAAATCTGTGCATGTAAAGGCCAGGCTTCCGGTTCTAAGGGAGAGTTGTTGAGACTCCCCTGGCATTGCAATCTCAGCGCTTGTACTTTGCTTGTGATCAGAAATAAATCTACCAGAACGAGAGAAGTTGTTGGCTGAATTCTTCCAAAGGCTCTACCAGGCAGACAATTTTGAACCACGCATACAGCATCCCAACCCCCTTATCACCATGTAGAGAAGGCAAACGCTCCAAGACCTGCCATGCATAGCCATGGTTGCTAAGCGGTTATTGGACACTATCCCAGCAGAGTAAAACTGGTCAATGACCACGCATACTGACACTTGTCCTTACCATGGTTGACTGCCAGAACCTTCCGACTGTTCATCTTGACAAAATTGCTCAGAGGGAGCTGAGCGTGATCGATCCCCAGCTCCTTCGCCCTCTCAAACGTGATCCCCTGTAAACAAAACCAAGACAGGAAGCCAACGAGCACCAATCAGCAAGCAGGAACTACGACCAACACGGCATTGCAGCCTTGAAGCCAGACAGACCTTGTGGTGGTTGTGGTCCACCAGGCCTCCTATCACATAGGCCTTGTTGTGGTCCAGCTCTTCCAGCACATTGGGGGAGTCCGACGTCAGGTACACCAGCTCCTCCTGCGCCACAACTTCACTGTAGTGCTCCGTTTTAATGGTGATGTCCTGCACAGAACACACTGTTAAGCCATACTGCAGAGTGAACAATGACCATCTCCACAAGAACATTGATGCAAAGCAATGCACTTGCAAGGATCACAGACAAAATAATAAACTAGAAAACGTCTGCAGTCACATGGAAAGTCATGACACTACTATAAACAGAAGTAGTATCTTTAGATTACATGTTTGTCCTCAAGTAACTTCAGTTTAGTTCCATTAATGCCAATCGGATGTTGGAGGGTGGCAGATGAGTTATGGAGTCTCGCAGCCGGAGGACAGAAGCTGCTCTGGAGTCTGTTGGTGCGCAGGCTGTGGCTGGAAGGCGGATGTATGTTTTTATATCCTTGGAGCTCTTCACAGACTCCTCTTCTCACCAATATTGTAGTGGCGGGGGAGAGAAACCCACACAAACACAGGGAGCACATGCTAACTTCACAGACTCAGTGTCACTCAGTGCAGATTCTGCCAGTCGGGAAAGGACTTCTGCTTCGGCCGTATGACCAGTATTTTTGGAATAAAGAAAGACTTCTCTGGTTCTGCTGGATCCAGTTTATCTGCCAAAACGTGCGCACACAAACAGCCTTTTGGCCTTGTCCCAAACAAAAGCCAGACTGCAAAGAGATGCTTGGTTGTGGAAAAATAAAATAGGTGCCTACCTTCCAGTTGACCCATCCTTTGTCCTTCTTGTCCATGCTCTGCTTCAGCTGCCCCCCGAGGCTTGTCAGATACAACTGGGGAGGCGAGAGTCGTGGTTTTAGATCAGACCGGATTGTTTCTCCCGTTTCATGCCAGTCAGCAGCCACTCACCTGCACTGGATGCAAGGCCCGTCTGTTCTCTGAATAGCACCGCTGGACCTGTCGGTGAAGCTTCCCGACATCCTGAAGACACAACCACATTATCGGTCAGGAGTCAGAACCTCTAAACACATGGGGGGGCGGTCCCTCCACAGTGGTTCCAAGAGTGCGTCTACCTTGAGGAGCATGAGGTTGTCGAAGCTGCAGTCCACCACCAGCCTCAGTGAGCTGGGCGTCACCTCTCTGCGAAGACGTTTCCTGGCGCTCTGGGCCTCCTCCTCATCCTCCTGATGATGATGATGAGGCCTCTGCAGCCGGCGCTGCTGCTTCTTCTCCTTCCGTTTCTGCCTGCAGCAGAAAGCACAGGACATGACGCCATACTGCAACACTCAAAGATAATTGAGAGTATAACATACTTGGATCCATTCAGTCTTTGTTTAGAATAATACTGATGAAGATTCATGATTTGTATGCAGTATGATGGGCAAATTAAACATGGTCACAAAAAAGCAGCAGCCAGCTGTTAATGTTATGATAGTGAACCGCAGTAATAAAGTGATGGAATGAATAGATATTTTAGATGTTCCCAGTAAACACCATCATCGCTGAAAGCACTGATGACAATAACTGCTGACTCATCGGTGTCGTCTTTTAGCAGAAAGACCCCCGTGTGTAATAATGCTGGACTCACTTCCGGAGTTCCCTCTCTGCTTCCCATTTCTGCTGCTTCAGCAGCTTCTTCCGCTGACTTTTGGACACGGTCTGGTTCGCTCCGCCGCTCTCCGGCTGCTGGCTGCTCCCGGTACCTCCAGCATCGGAAGCTTCCCTGCTCTCGCTTCCCTCAGCCATTGAGGGGCATTGAACAGCTTCCTCGGAGCGAAGAGCCTCTGAAATACAACCTCGGGCAGTCAGGCACCGCCACGAGAAAGGAAACAGCGAAATAAGCTGTTCAACTCCGCCACACAGTTTCCACATGTATTTATGGTGACGCGCATGTGACGTCATTTAACCGCGCCAGATGCATTCAAATGCTATCTAAGCCGGTCGAACATTTTGAATGAGGTCGTTACTATTCAGCTCCTAGAACAACGTGATGTACAATCACAGCCCTGCATTGTTTATTGTGTCTGTCTTTGTGTTCCTATTGCTCACACCCAACCTTTAATCCATGATACAAACATAATTAAAATCCTATTCAGTTCATGTTTATACATCTCTGGTATACACACACTCATACATAGAGAAGCAGCATTCAGAAATCTGTGGTCACCCAGAGGTATTTGATATATTCATAATCAATACATTTCTGATGCTGATTTGTTGAATTTGGAAGAGGGCATTGCTTTGGCGTGTGTGTGTGTGTGAGTGTGAGTGTGAGTGTAAGTGTATATGTGTACGTGTATGTGTATGTGTATATGTATATGTGTGTGCGTGCGTGTGTGTGAGTGTGAGTGTGAGCGTGAGTGTATATGTGTGTGTGTGTGTGTGCGTGTGTGTGCGTGTGTGTGTGTGTATGTGTGTGTGTGTGTGTGTGCGTGTGAGTGTGTGTATGTGTGTGTGTGTGTATGTGTGTGAGTGTATATGTGTATGTTTTAGTGCGTGTGTGTGTGTGTGTGTGTGTGCGTGTGAGTGTGTGTATGTGTGTGTGTGTGTGTGTGTGTGTGCGTGTGAGTGTGTGTGTGTGTGTGTGTGTGTGTGTGTGCGAGTGTGTGTATGTGTGTGTGTGTGTGTGTGTGTGTGTGTGCGTGTGAGTGTGTGTGTGTGTGTGTGTGTGTGTGCGTGTGTGTGTGTGTGAGTGTGTGTATGTGTGTGTGTGTGTGTGTGTGTGTGTGTGAGTGTGTGTATGTGTGTGTGTGTGTGTGTGTGTGTGTGTGTGTGTGTGTGTGTGTGTGCGTGCGTGTGAGTGTGCGTGTATGTGTGTGTGTGTGTGTGTGTGTCTCTGCAACATGATCCTGTGTACTCCCACCTACATGGCCCTAACCAGGTGTCTCTCTGCGCCCACAGCCAGCCAAGCCTTTAACCTGACTGCTTATTTATTTACATTCCAACATCATCGCTGCTAAGACAGTTTTCAGTCTCACAAAGACGCAGCTAAATTGTTAGTGCTGAACGGCACTTCAAAGTCATTTTTTGTTCAGCTGTGGCTGTAAACAACACCAAACCTGCCTCCACAAAGTGCTTATTCTGTTAAAGCAATAGTTTAACACTGGGATAATACACATTTTTGTTTGCTGTTTGGCCTCTTTGGGGAGAAACAGACAGAAAAGCCACCAGCCTGTGCTCAAGTTTGACTTAATGTGCCAGTGGTTTATGTATATCATAAATTCACTATCAACAAGAGAAAAACACAAACAAGAGGTCTGCAAAAGGGATTCATGTTTATTACACGCTTATTACACATTTAGCATCAGCCTCTGATGAAACATCCCTCGCGGTATTCAGGACACAGTTTTGAAACAACACATTACATTTGCAAAAACACATTGAAATCACAAACTTTAACAAAGCCTTCATTTGAGCATTACTTTCAAGTGGGATTATAGTTTCATTTCCACATCCAAACCCACCACTCTCTGCTGTGTGTTCACCATTTTCTACAAATGTTCTACACAAATATTGTATGTTTAAAAAAATTTAATTGGGGTCTACTTATAAAGAAAGTTCAATTGTGACGTATTTTTCCACCTCGCCCTGGTGTTTTTTTGCCTTCACAATAAATACTGTCTGTCCAGAAAGTTATAGTCTCAAAGCCCTGTTGAGTGTCCTGGTGCAGGGCTTTGAATCAGAGATGCATCAGAACATCAGTTCTTTCTTGAGACCTGTTAAATAAGGTATTTTCACTTGTGCAGAACTTCACATCTCTATACAACACTCTGTAGCTTTCCTCTTTGCATGTAAAGCACTTTGTTTAATGCGCATAAAAAAAACTGCAGGAATAAGAACCCGAAAACATGGCAGTGAAATGATAAACCCAAATGTGACGCGTTAGCTTGAAGAGGCCAGTGAATTCTAGAGGGATAACAGACTATTTAAGGTAAACTAAACAGTAAATTATTTGTGAATTCTGATGCGCCCCGGGCTCAGCCTTAGAGATAGGGTAAGGAGATGAGGTTCCTCCGTAGGGGGGCTGGGTTAAGCCTTAGAGATAGGGTAAGGAGATGAGGTTCCTCCGTAGGGGGGCCAGGCTCAGCCTTAGAGATAGGGTAAGGAGATGAGGTTCCTCCGTAGGGGGGCCAGGCTCAGCCTTAGAGATAGGGTAAGGAGATGAGGTTCCTCCATAGGGGGGCCAGGCTCAGCCTTAGAGATAGGGTAAGGAGATGAGGTTCCTCCGTAGGGGGGCCAGGCTCAGCCTTAGAGATAGGGTAAGGAGATGAGGTTCCTCCATAGGGGGGCCAGGCTCAGCCTTAGAGATAGGGTAAGGAGATGAGGTTCCTCCATAGGGGGGCCAGGCTCAGCCTTAGAGATAGGGTAAGGAGATGAGGTTCCTCCGTAGGGGGGCTGGGCTCAGCCTTAGAGATAGGGTAAGGAGATGAGGTTCCTCCATAGGGGGGCCAGGCTCAGCCTTAGAGATAGGGTAAGGAGATGGGGCTCCTCCGTAGAGGGGCCAGGCTCAGACTTAGAGATAGGGTAAGGAGATGAGGTTCCTCCATAGGGGGGCCAGGCTCAGCCTTAGAGATAGGGTAAGGAGATGAGATTCATCCGTAGGGGGGCCGGGCTCAGCCTGAGAGATAGGGTAAGGAGATGAGGTTCCTCCATAGAGGGGCCAGGCTCAGCCTTAGAGATAGGGTAAGGAGATGGGGCTCCTCCGTAGAGGGGCCAGGCTCAGACTTAGAGATAGGGTAAGGAGATGAGGTTCCTCCATAGGGGGGCCAGGCTCAGCCTTAGAGATAGGGTAAGGAGATGAGATTCATCCGTAGGGGGGCCGGGCTCAGCCTGAGAGATAGGGTAAGGAGATGAGGTTCCTCCATAGAGGGGCCAGGCTCAGCCTTAGAGATAGGGTAAGGAGATGAGGTTCCTCCGTAGAGGGGCCCAGCTCAGCCTGAGAGATAGGGTAAGGAGATGAGGTTCCTCCATAGAGGGGCCCGGCTCAGCCTTAGAGATAGGGTAAGGAGATGAGGTTCCTCCATAGATGGGCCCGGCTCAGCCTTAGAGATAGGGTAAGGAGATGAGTTTCCTCTTTAGGGGGCCGGGCTCAGCCTTAGAGATAGGGTAAGGAGATGAGGTTCCTCCATAGGGGGGCCAGGCTCAGCCTTAGAGATAGGGTAAGGAGTCTCATCAGGAGGGAACTTGAAATTGAGACCCTACTCCTTTGTGTCGAAAGTAGTCAGCTGAGGTGGTTCGGGCATCTAATCAGGATGCTTTCTGGGCATCTCCCACTCAAGGTTTTCTGGGCACGCGCCACTGGGTGGAGACTCCGGGGTGGAGGGATATCTCTCAGCTGGCCTGGGAAGGAATCTGGATCTCCCAGAATGAGCTGGATAATGTTGCAGTTGAGAGCTGAAGCCTGGTCAGCGTTCTGGGCCTGCTGCCACCGCGACCCGACCCCTGATTAGCGGCTGATAATGGATGGATGGAAGGAATATGCATCTGATATTCAGAATACAAGTAGGGAATTAGCATTAATTTCTTTGAATGACATGACATAAGTGGTATTGTTCCCATGAACATGTTTTGATTGGCCACAACTGGAATCTTGCCTCACAGTTTGTTTTTGTACGATTTATCAATCAAGGCACTCAGATTATTGATTAGGTTTAGAAATCTTTTTGCTTGCTATATACAATATGTTTATTAATCTTTTGGTTTTTCTGCCATACTTCAGCACCTATAACAAATGATCTAAGAGTAAAAACAATGTAGGATGTCTTTGTACGTTGTGAAACTGACCCTTTAATTTAGACTTTCTCCAATCAGAATATACAATATGTTCCTAACAGTTATAATATGTTGATAGACTGCAGTAGGGGCAGCAATGGGGCAACATTTACATCCAAAACAGTGACCACAATTTACCATTATTTACATGAAAAAATGTCAGCAGCTCAGTAAACAGCAAACTTCTCAATTCAAACTAAAACCCCAACCTTTATAATCCATTAATTGCAATATAATACAATATCTTTCTACAATCACAATGCTCTTTTCACAAATGAGGGGGTATTCTTTTATGTTTATTGTCATTGTAACTGCAGTTATAAAAGAATGCTTGACGTTGGGTTGGACGGGGCCTTCTGGTGCCCTACAGGGCACAGAGACATAAAGTAGCAAACAGCTCATTCAAAAGGAACGGATGGACTGGCCAGCAGATCCAGTCTGAACCAGTTCAAGTACAAAACAGGAATTCAGTGTCAAAATACAAAATTCCGAAACAGTGATACATGTAGAAATGTCAAACCGGGCTAAAAAGTACACGAGACTGCAGGTCACAAATGAACTGAGCATTCTGCTGTATATGCAGGAAAAATGCATGATCAGCGATCCCCAGAATATATCATAAAGACTAATGTAAAGGTTCAATACACTCATTGCATCAATCGTATTATGTTTATGAATTACAACGCATCCTGAGGCGACCATGAATATGTGTATTTAATGTTAGTAGGATACATCCTCTGGGGACCGTGGACATCTGTACACAATTTCATAGCAACCCATCTCATAGTTAGAGATAATATAAGATATTACACTGTGGGGAAATGTACGGGTTTACAGCAGCATGGGGTAAAGAATCAAAAAGATATTTAAGTTGCTAAAAATACATAACAAACAGCCCTTTGCTGACAGGCTACACACAGACCCATTAAACACATTCCCATCCAGGGCCTGCAGAGATGGGTTTAAAGACATCTATTAGGCTATTGTTTTTACTGTGCATGTTTGCAAACAATCTGTACTTTCATAAAGCTGCAGGCAAAGTGTTCCGCTCTCCACAGAACACAACCTTATGTGTTTGAAGTAAAGGAAATGACAGCAAAGTCCAGCTTGACCTCATTCTGTTTTGGACTCTCTGGAAACCCTTAAAACCCTGTTAGACCCTGGAGCTCATAAGAGGTCCCGCTGACTCTCGTAGATTGCACTCAGGTGTCTTTCCACACTCAAAGGCCCACACCATGGTCCAAGAACATTGTTCATTGACGTTCTCCACACACAGTTTTGCACCGAGTCTGTAGGATTTAAACTAAGCCCACTTCTCCAGCCTCTAGGCTATCAGACTACAGGCTATCAGTTTCCTTTATAAACATAACTGAACCCTCCAGTATGTGGCTCACTCAGATGAGAAGGGGAACTCCAAATGTCCCGCTGCTATGTTGCATGTTGTGTTTGTGTAATTGCTGATCAGAGGCCACGTGAACCTGGCGTCTCACTCTCTCTGTCTTCAAATGACTGGTCCTATAAAAAGCCGACTGCCTCTGAGCTGCCATGCAGCCCCTTGATGCCCAGCAGCAGCTGAAGCGGTGCGAGTTTACACATAACAAATGCCTGCCATCGCTCGACCTTTCACTCCTGCACACACGACGGCCACCGTGCAAATTCAAACACCTCGGCCATGAATAATCTTATATCAATATAATCCTCTGCATCGCTGCTGAGGTATCAGAATTCACAGCTCGTGAGCGCAGACGCCTCGCCGAGGTGCTCAGTTGCAAACTTTACCATCACGTGGTGTCTTCTCCTGTTGCATGCACGCTGAATCCTCGTCCACGATCACTTACATTCTTAATGGCCTTTTCCAACTGACTACGAGAAAACTCATAAATAGACCAACTAACCTGCATTTAGGGGGGATGTTAAATTGTCACATGCAGTGTGTCCCACCAATACATGATGTACTTATCGGTGTGTTTGAGGTTAAATAAAAATAGTCTTGTCTTTACCCCATGCTGCTGTAATCCCGTAAATAAATAGACCAATTAACCTGCATTTAGGGGAGTTGTTAAATTGCCACCACACATTATGTACGTGTTTGAGGTTAGATAAGGCCCTTTGGAGACACACAGTGTTCAGAATGAATTAAGGACATTGTGAAATTAATAATCATTCAATTCAATTCAGTTTATTTTGTCTAGCCCCGAATCACAAATTACAAATTTGCCTCAGAGGGCTTTACGTACACATACGACATCACTGTCATATGATGACTTACAATGACACTGTAAAATAATGCATTTTTACAAGATGAACCCAGGTGAACCCTGTCAAGGTGAACCCTGTCTAGGTAAACCCTGTCTAGGTGAACCCTGTCTAGGTGAACCCTGTCTAGGTGAACCCTGTCCAGGTGAACCCTGTCTAGGTGAACCCTGTCTAGGTAAACCCTGTCCAGGTGAACCCTGTCTAGGTAAACCCTGTCTAGGTAAACCTTGTCTAGGTGAACCCTGTCTAGGTAAACCCTGTCCAGGTAAACCCTGTCTAGGTGAACCCTGTCTAGGTAAACCCTGTCCAGGTGAACCCTGTCTAGATGAACCCTGTCTAGATGAACCCTGTCTAGGTAAACCCTGTCCGGGTGAACCCTGTCTAGGTGAACCCTGCCTAGGTGAACCTGGTCCAGGTGAACCCTGCCTAGGTGAACCCTGTCTAGGTAAACCCTGTCCAGGTGAACCCTGTCTAGGTGAACCCTGTCTAGGTAAACCTGGTCCAGGTGAACCCTGTCTAGGTGAACCCTGTCTAGGTAAACCCTGTCTAGATGAACCCTGTCTAGATGAACCCTGTCCAGGTGAACCCTGTCTAGGTGACCCTGCCTAGGTGAACCCTGTCTAGGTAAACCCTGTCCAGGTGAACCCTGTCTAGGTGAACCCTGTCTAGGTGACCCTGCCTAGGTGAACCCTGTCTAGGTAAACCCTGTCCAGGTGAACCCTGTCTAGGTGAACCCTGTCTAGGTAAACCTGGTCCAGGTGAACCCTGTCGAGGTAAACCCTGTCCAGGTAAACCCTGTCTAGGTGAACCCTGTCTAGGTAAACCCTGTCCAGGTGAACCCTGTCTAGGTGAACCCTGCCTAGGTGAACCCTGTCTAGGTAAACCCTGTCCAGGTGAACCCTGTCTAGGTAAACCTGGTCCAGGTGAACCCTGTCTAGGTGAACCCTTTCTAGGTGAACCATGTCTAGGTGAACCCGGTCCAGGTGAACCCTGTCTGGGTGAACCCTGTCCAGGTGAACCTTGTCTAGGTAAACCCTGTCTAGGTAAACCCTGTCTAGGTAAACCATGTCCAGGTGAACCCTGTCTAGGTAAACCATGTCCAGGTGAACCCTGTCTAGGTAAACCCTGTCTAGGTGAACCCTGCCTAGGTGAACCCTGTCTAGGTAAACCCTGTCCAGGTGAACCCTGTCTAGGTGAACCCTGTCTAGGTAAACCTGGTCCAGGTGAACCCTGTCTAGGTGAACCCTTTCTAGGTGAACCATGTCTAGGTGAACCCGGTCCAGGTGAACCCTGTCTGGGTGAACCCTGTCCAGGTGAACCTTGTCTAGGTAAACCCTGTCTAGGTAAACCCTGTCTAGGTAAACCATGTCCAGGTGAACCCTGTCTAGGTAAACCATGTCTAGGTAAACCCTGTCTAGGTAAACCATGTCCAGGTGAACCCTGTCTAGGTAAACCATGTCTAGGTAAACCCTGTCTAGGTAAACCCTGTCTAGGTGAACCCTGTCCAGGTGAACCCTGTCCAGCTGAACCATGTCCAGGTGAACCCTGTCCAGCTGAACCCTGTCCAGCTGAACCCTGTCCAGGTGAACCATGTCAAGGTGAACCCTGCCTTGGCCCAATGTCAGCTGGGACCGGCTCCAGCGGTCCGCGACCGTAAATATGAGAAGGTTTGGATGATGGAATAGAACGATCCAGTATTTTTTATTTAAAATGTTCATGAAGCCACCTTTAAAGTCTTTGTGTGTCGATCGAGACACACAAACTTTATATGACAGAAATATCTGAATAGCAGGTAATTATGAGCTGAGTATGTTATTGGTTGAGCTTATTTATATTGCTATCATCAAAGTGTTGACAGTTGAGAAAACTGGTGTTGTTGTTTGACTTTGGAGAAAGAACATTTAAATCTAAAAACTATAAAAACAAATTAAATAAAAATGACTTGAAATAAACTCTAACATCTAATAATAGTGAGCTTTAATGAGTATTGGATTTTTCAATTTCATGGCTATATTATAGACAGTATGTCGTCTTTATTTATTCATATTAACTAAATATTAACTTAATTAATTTCATAATGCCGTCCTTATTTAGTCATTTTGAACATGTGGGCCTCCATAGAGTTTGCATTGAAGAGTTGATCAACTAGAACTACACTGTTAAAAGATAGAAATACAAATTAATATTGTAAATTAGTACAGAGGTACAGTGAAACTGAACAAATTGAAAAAGTCAAGCAGTAGAGAGTATCATCAGTTTTAATTTCTCCTTGAAGGTCACACCAGAAGGGTACGTGATGCTTACCGGACACTTTGAGGGCCTGAAGGGGAACCAGCAGAAAACCTCTCTCTCTTGTATCAATCACGTACCCCATTAGGCCACAAATATAAAATAATGGTTTCACAAGAAAGGGTTTCTGCTGTTTCCAAGGTCAAGAATGAACTATCAATCTAAAGTATTAGTACTATCCATGAAGTATAGTTGTTATTACACTAGTACCGTCTCCATCTTGGATATCAAAAGCAGAACATAACAACACAACATGTGCAGAGACTTGTTCTCTTGTGCATCGTATCTAGATTCGATGGAGACAAAAGAATGCATGAATGTCACCATTAAATGAAAGCACATTCAAGTTTGAATATCTTGTAAGAAAAGGATATTTATGCTTCTAATGGACTTCAAACGACAAAATGCATTTATTATCATCATCGCGAACAAATCATAAAGTAATTCTATACACATGACACAGTAGAGCATCCTGGTTCACTCAGGTCTACTGAAACCTGATACTGTACGTACACAAGCTAAACAGACAGAACTACTCACCTGCCAGGTGAGCTGCCGTTCATCTGTGCTCCAACACGAAGCTCATGGTGGTCCCGTCAAATGAGGGCGGAGCCATGATCCGGGGCTCCTGCTGGGAGCCGAAGCTGATGACCGGCTGCTTGCCGCCGGAGAAGCCCTGCGGCGGCCTGTTGATGGCGGCCTGCTGTTGAGCCCCGTAGGCCGCTATGTAGCAGGGACTGTCCATGTACATGCCCTCAGCCTGCTGGGACAGGGCCTTCCCTCCACCCTCCGCCTCCGACTGCATCGACATCTGCGACTGCACCAGCGTCCGGGCCTGGATCACAGATGGTGTCGGCATGAAGCCCGGGTAGATCATGTAGGTGTGTCCGTATGCTCCTGGACTGAGGGCCAAAGGTGAGATTGGCATGGGCAGCGGGGTCATGGGAGATTGCGGCATGGGCACGTCCACATACTGGCCAGTTTCGGGGTCAAAGAGGCGCTTGGTGGCCGACTGCACAGGAGTGTCCACCAGGTAGTAGCTCCCAGTGGTGGGATCCAGGAGCATCTTCCTCTGGGTGGCCTGGAAGGGGTCCAGAGTGGGAGCAGGGGTGATCGCTGGAGAGAAGCAATACACCTGAGGCTGATTGGTGGATATGCCCAATGGCAAAGAGTGGTAGATGGTAGCAGGAGGGAACTCAGGTGAACGTGTGTCCATCACAATGCTGGACCGTTCAGGGGACTGGTTGTGTTCTTCAAAGACCCTGGCACCGGATCCCATGAGTCTTGAAGTAGTGGTTGGTTGAGTTGGGGTGGTAAATGTGTACACTGACGTTTGATCAGCAGATGAGGCTTGTTTTTTGCTGCTGGCGTGAGACTTTACCGGAATGGTGAGGTAGTTCTTGTTGTCAGCTGAGGCCCTAAAGAGCTCCTGTGTGGACCACTCGGCCTCCTTTGATTTGGATCCTTCATTTACACTTGGCTTCGTTCGGCTTTCTTTTAAGGACACGGGCAATTTGGGGGACTTGGGGACACAGCTTTTGGTGCTGAAAGGTGTCTGCGTGATGGTGTTTCGCTGGGACTTGAGGCTAGAGCTGAGGCTGAACATGTTTTTGTTCCCTTGCATTGACCTCGCAACCAGCCTGTCCTCTCGGCTGCCAGGAGTCTGGAAGACCACGGGGAGGTCGTTGTCCTCTTGCCGCAGCAGGCTGCAGTCAGTTGCAGGGAACGCCGCCGGTGCTGGTGCTGGTGGCGTCTTGTCATTGTCGAGATAGGAGTCTCTTCTGGCTGTCCTGTCCATGCTGGACGCTATCCTGCTGTCCTCCTCCAGTCCTCCGTGCTCCTCACAGGCTATCAGGGAGAGCACGTGGCTGTCTGTCAGTAGATGTTGCTCATTCTTCCTTTTCCATTCATTTTTTTCAAATTTATACAACTGCTCCATGGTTTTCACCGCAGCCTGGAGTTTTTCCAAAGGCCCCTGGTTCGCAATCTTTGACTCAGGTTTCTTATCTGTGATGTCTGATATTTTTTCCTGCTTCATTGAAGCCGCTCTGCTTCTAATTCTGAGCCCAATGTCTCCATCTGAGGAATCCTTGGAGACACCTAGGGGTGCTCTCCCTGCTGTTCTTTGCAGCAGAGCATTGTTGTCGCCCTGTGGAGACGACCTGTCCGTGTCAAACAGCTCCTGTTGAGATAACTGTTTCCCGTAACTGGTTGTATTCACAGACTGACACTTGATCACGATAGGGGACACTGAATTAGGATTCCGAGAGGACATTTGCTTGTTTTGCTCTGAGTGGCTGTCAGATTTATGTTCGTTGTTATCCAAAGAGACACAGTGATAGGAACTTTTGACCATTTTACGCACGTCTCTCACTTGGTAAATGGGCGTCTGCAGCGTCGCTTTGTTATCTCTGATGTCTCTAACCATGAAATGCGGCACTTTGTCTGAGGACTCAGCCTTCAGAGCCGCAGCCAGCGCCTGGCTCTGTGTGTGCTCCGGTCTGACGTCACTGTCTATATTAGGAGCGCGCGGTCTGGAGACGCCAAACGGCTCTGTTTTATTGTCTCTAACGCTCCTCAAGTTCATTTTAATTTCCGGACATTTAGATGTCGCCGCGCTGTGTGACGTGTTGTCAGGGCGCAGTTGGATCTCTCCTCCGTCTCCATATGGGCAATCATTCCTGTTCTGCAGCTGCTGTGCGGCTTCTCTAATGCTATTCTTCTCAAATAGCATTTGGATACTTGGCACAAACAAATGTGACATTTTAGTCACTTTGCCTCTTCCCGATGAGGACTGCTCGCCCTCTCCGTGGTCAGCCCAGGGCGCCTTCTCCGGAGTTTGATCGTGTTCATGATCCTCTGGGAGCTCGAGCTCCTCGTCCTTCCAGCATCTGAAGGCGCTATGTTGGCTGCGATGCAGCGGGCTTTTGGACGCGTCCAACTCACCTTTTGGAGCTGCGATCCCAGCTTCATTGGCCACGAAGTCCCCCGACTCATCCACGCACATTATGGCGTACTCGGCGCTGCTCTCGGATAACCTGGAGCTCCGTCTGCGCAGCTCCCTGCACCCCCTCTCCCGGTGTCCGTCGCTCTCCTGGTGCACGAAGCACGGGGAGGGCGTCGGGTGCCGCTCGCTTATCTCCCCTCGTTCCATCTTCCGCTCCTGCTCGAACTGCATCTTTTTAGAAATCACATTTTGGATCATGCTCGATGCAAATGTGGCTTTCTTGTGCGTGTCTTCCATGGTGTTAGAGGGCGACTTGCTGGCCCCTCTCCTTGGTAAACTGTTGGTTACTTCATCTGTGGAACGTGATCCTGCAGCGTTGTGTGCAAACTTAGTGATCCTTTCTCCCCCAGACATTCCTGATTTGACATTGCAACGGAAATTCAGAGTCTCCGTGAGTGTAATCACTCCGCTGTGGCCCCCCATCAGCTCCATTTGTTTGGATGACGATGCGCGGTGGGGGTCGCCATTCAGAGTGAAGACCTTGCTGGGGGGCGGTTTGATGCTCGCCAGCGCGATGCCCTTGTAACCTTTATTGTCTCTATTCTTGGCTATTTCAAAAGAAGCCAGTGAGTTTTGATGGGAACCCACACTTTGGTCCAGTCCCCGTGACATGTTCATTTTGCCATATTGCAGGTCAACAAACGTGGCCCACCTGTTGATCCCTGATGCAGAGGACTCGCTGGAGGCGCTGACATTGATGGCATCAACGTAAGGATATGCCAGGCTCTTGAAGGATTTGTCTGTCAGGTTGCGCACCTCCTTGTCAGCGTCGTCCGGCTCGCTGGATGCACCGCTGGAACACCCGGCGACCTCTTTCCCTCTGAATGTGCGGCCAAAGTGCCAGCGTCCGGGCGCGGCTATGAAACACTTCGCCCTGTCACACACCGCCTCTGCCTTCCCATCAACCCCCCTAAACACATAGCGACTCGTATCCCCGGAGCGCCTGGCATGATGGAGTATATTCCCCTGTTCTTGGATGCTGCCAGGGTCATTTATAGCTCGAGAAGTGGTTCTGATTGACAGGTGGATCTGTCCCACACTGCTGCCACTGCGCCGCTGCTGCTGCTGCTGCTGGGGCTTTGACACACTCTCATCTGAGCTTGTAAACTTGGCCCCGTCGCACGGATCACTTTCAAGCAGAGTGCTGACTGCTGCTGCTCCGCCCTGAGAGCGAGGCTGGCGGGCGTCCCCCCTCTCCCCCACCGCCGCATCACCTTCCGATGAGGCGTAATCGACAAAAGAGTACACCTGGTTGTCATTCTCGACGTCCCAGCTGGTGGAGGAGCCCACCCCGAGGTAATCCTCATCGTGGTCAGAGAGCTCCGAGACCTGGATCTCGTGCGTGGTAATGTAATGGGACTCATCCTCCGTTACGCACGGGACGCAGTCGTCGGATAGCACCAAACTAACATCGTCATCCTCCTCAAAATCATCCGACTCACTTCTCCCGTCCAGATAATGATCACTGCGGTGTAATCCCTGAGCTCGTGGAGGGGCTTTGTCTTCTGGAGACACCTCGGGCTGCGTCATGGCGCGCTCGCCTTCGTCTCCAGATTTGAAGCAAAGCTCTGACTTTGCGTTCAGACAGGGGAGGTGTGATAGATCCGAGGGACCCTCCTGGACATCTTCTTCGCATTTCCAAATGCCAGAATTATTTGTTGTCTTAGTTTGAATATTGGTTTCATTGACCACGCCACAGTCGTTCTCCGGATTTGTCCCACCTGGATTCACGTCCACTGACTCCAAATCGACGTAATTGCTTTCGTCTTGCTCCTCCGGGGCATCCTTGTGTCCGCGCACCGCTTTTTGGAGCAAGTCTTTGGCCTCCTGGAGAGTCTCTGGCGTCTCCACACAGCTTGGCTCTGTCTTCATAACTCAACCGGCAGGTTTGACGTTACATTTGGTGACTAACAGAAACGGCAGACACGGAGCCCCCCAGGATTCCTCAGACCTTTAGGAAGAGATGGCGCTGCCAGGTTAGACAGACACTCTGATGACAGAGGACATTCCAGCTCAATGAAGCCTAAAGCGAGTCTCTAAAAAGGACCAGAGACATTACTGACCAACTGTCTCTGGGCCACATGGTTCTCAAGATGGGGTCGCTGAAAGGACTCCAGGACCAAATGAGTTTATTAAATATGATCAGTAATTTTAAATGGTTGCCCCAAACCAAATATCAACTAATAAATCCCAACTAATGAGGTGCATGAATACACTTACACGTCAATTTCATGATTTTTATTTAATTCCTGACCAGGATTTAAAGGGCCAGTGTGTATTTTTTAGGGGGATCTTTAGCAGAAATGGAATATAATAAACATAGCCCCTCTTCTGTTGTTATTGTTATTATGACCTCGGAGCGAGGGGGGCGGCGTTACCATGGTTTGGTGAGTGTTGGATTGGAATCTGCAATCTCAATACTAGATGCCACCACGTTCTACACTGTCCCTTTAACATGTTACACATGTGAACAGTACCAGGGGTGGAAAGTAACTAAGTCCATTTACTGTACCAATATTGACGCATTAGTCCTTTCCTTATGATAGTTTATACTTTCATCCCCACATGTCAGAGGGAAATATTGTGTTTTGATTGAAATTGAAAACAGGTTGAAGTCACGGCACGAAGCAACAGACGACTCACTGGCTGTTTTTAAAAATACACGACAAGCTCAAATAGGAACAATGCAAAAAGTGAAAAGTGCAGCTATGTTAGACAGGAGGGGATGTGTGCAGGGCCGTGTCTGCATACATCGTGTCACACTTCAGATGAAGGCTGTCTGGCACATAAACAACCAAGTGACAACAGCACCCTGCCAGGAGCCACTCTGTGAAGCTCTCATGGGGTCAGTGTCTGGGGTCCAGGGACCACCAGGGGCCTCTTCCCTTTTTTCCCTGTGAAAGGGTTTTGGGGAGTTGATCTGATGTGAGGTCAAAGGTCAGGGATGTTGGATGTGTACAGATTGTAAAGCCCTCTGAGGATAATTTGTGATTTGGGGCTATACAAAATAAATTGAATTGAATTGAATTGGAAGATGGTATAGGTCACATAAATAGGTCATATTTAATGAAGGAATAATCACAAGATCTTTTCAGATTTGGTTCCTCGTGCTTTTTTTAGAGAGCTCTGACTTAACACATCTCTGAAGCCTCATGTGGTTTCTTGTCCAATGAAAGTGTTTTAATTCTCAATTCAATAAGAATTTAAATTGAAATGAATTGATGCAGTAGATGTACAGCACGTTTCAGTGAAAGGTCCAGCTGGCAAACAGGTTGGGGGTCCCTGTCCCTTTAGTGAGGCCACATTGCTTCTACAACAACATGTACAGGGACACATTTCACTGAAGTTGAGGAGGAAACTGGTCTCCAGGTGGAGAACCTGCTGGATCCACACTTCACATAACTCCATACGTTACATCTCGACATCTCTGAACCAAAAACACAGTTCATATCAATATTTCTACATACATCTCTTCAAAATAGTGTTTGAACCACTTGTGGGGCTTTTGGTAATATATTATGGATTGGGTTTACATAAGTAGGTTACAGCTATGGACACCACGGACACTGTATAATATATTATACTGTTGGAGATCACTACGCTATTGTACAAGATAAAACTGATAAAAACATATGAAAATGCAAAAATAGCTTCCCCCTAAAATATAATGTCATTTTGTGGAGATCAGCCTTATGAGAACGTGAGACTGAGGCAAAATAAAAAAGCTCAATAGAACCTCTACAGCTGGACATATTTCACTGTGAGGGACACCTTTCACATTACAGTCATATTGTTAATATAAGACTATTGATACATGCAGCTTCAACCACAATCTTCACCAATTTATGCTACGAGCTACATTGAAGATAATTACAAATATATGATAAGAACAATATATGAGCGTAAGAATGACTTCAGTGTCGGTAGAATGAGACGTATATTTAACTTCTGTAGCTTACAGTACTGCAGGAGTCTATTGAACATAATAACTGGGAATGCTGATGGCTGGCTGGCAGGGCCCTGAACTCACCACCAGGCTACAGACTCCCCAGTCTTTGCTGTCTGCTGTTGGGAGATGACAACATCCCATTCAGAAACTCTGTGTCAAAGACTGCGGAACAAGTGTCAGTCATATCCAGTGTGAGCTGGTATCAATGCAGCAGAAAGAACATGCAGACAATATGGGATCTATGGATTTAAAGCTACAGGTATTCCCTCATTTTCTTAGGGAATATTGATATTGATAATCAAGCGACATGATAAAGGCCACAATATGCTTGGAATGAACTGGGCCATATGAAATATGTTTGTTTTTGTCTTGAAAAAAACTTTAAATATGTGAAAATGTATATATTGTCATCAGTTGAGCAAGTAACATATTTAATGGAATTTGTTATCCGGCTTTCCAAAGTAGCAGTAGTCCAATAAACACACTTTAAATGGTATTATGGACTGTTAATAACCTGAGAAAGTGAGGAGGGCATCAATAGACACATATTTAGAAAGGTGAGGGTGACATGCCACCAATCCAGCCCACATTTTGTTTTCTTAAATCTTTATAGTAGAGACTCTTTGTTGAATGTATCTGTGAATGTACAACGTTGCCCGTGCATTCATAACAGCATAAGCATGATTCAAGTTGTATAGTTATGGCTAATCAACTCACAGCACTTGGTTAAGTCACCCGGTAAATGGTCAAGCAGGAACTAACCAGAAAAGGCAAAGGTCATAACAATAAGCAGGAAGACTTCTGAATACTAAGGCGGAAGCACAATCAACAGGGGATGTCCAAACTACGGTCTGTGGGCCATGTGTGGCCGGACACCTTCATTTGTATGGCCCGTGAGAAATGTAAATGTATATTTGGCCAGCTGATGATATTGAAATGTAGTTCCGAGAGTGAACCCTAGGTGTCGATACACAATATGCAAACATCAGTCACAGGCAGCACTGTGCTCCACAGAGTCCCGGCTGGGTGGCGTGATGGGAGGATGGGTACCCTGGAGAAAACTATTGATCTCATCCGATAAAGAGCGCTTGATAAGTGGGAGTTTTACAATTTCCAGATGGAAATCGATGCACACAATGGGAACTTAATCTACCACTGCAGGCTCCGCCATAGGGACAGTGCTGACACATTTCTATTCCCTGACCCTCACCTCACCACACGTCTGCTGGGGGGATGAGGACAGAGTTAGTACTGGGTACTGGGGAGGAGAGTGTAGAGCAGAGTGAAGGCCCAAGCTGGGACAATGTAGAGACCTTTTTTTATTCAGGAGACACATTTAGTTGTGTCAAGAAGGAAATAGAGGTTAAGATAGAAAATAATGTTTATAATTTAATGTTATATTGTGCTTGTGTTGGTCATATGCCGAATGTTATTTGTGTTGAATCAAATCACCGCAAAGCAAACGTGGTGCCAGGAATAAAGTAGACACCGCCCAGTGAAGGGGTTGGAAGGGGGGCAATAGGGCCCTGGGTCCCCAAGCAGGTTAATCTGGCCCTGCCACAGTGAATACAGAATTGTCACAAATTAAAAAAGCTGCACGTTAATGTTTAGTGAACAGGCAACACTGTAAACATTGCCTTTCAAAGCTGTGTATACATAGATCCATACAATGCAAATGGAAAAAGATAAATGTGATTAAAGCAGCTTCTTGTTGCTCAAACTGCTCCGTTCTGGGTCATATCGACTGGAAACAGCTGACCTGTCAATGCAGCCTCAGTCGGGCTTCAATATGGAGCTTCGTGAAGGAGTCTTGTGTTCAGAGTTTCTTCATCTCCAGATGAACCGTGCTAGAAAGGTTTTCTGGTGGTCTGTCTGAACATTAACTGGAGCCGAATGACTGAAAACCCAGCCGCACTAACAGGATATATTTAGAGCACTATTTTAGGTCTTGAGGAGATACAGTTACTTCTGGAGTCCACATCAAAACAGCAGGAGGTCAATCATGTTGGTCAAGAAGGATTAAGTGGTTAATGAGAAGAGTGCACTGATAAATCTGTCCTTCCTTTCCTTGTGACACTCTGTCTACAGTATACATCCAGGGCGCTAACATGCATAACATTAACACTTAGGTCATACAATATAGTTTCCAGTCATGACATACCCCGTAAAAGCAGAGCAAGACGTCTTCTTTAGCAGCTAACAGACTCATTCATGTAGCTTCATGACTCCAAGGAGTCTACACCTGAAGATCAGTTTACACTCAGCAGGAGAACTACTCAGCTGTGGAATGACCCCCGGTGCTCTGGAGGGTACTGAGAGTGAAGGTGCTTTAATTCAAACAGCAAGCAGTCTTTAGACTGGATAGAAGCGTCAGCTAAATGTAATGTTATGTTACAGTGGTTGTTGAACTGACTTAAGGAAAAAGACTGTATGCCAAAGCGACTTAGGTCAGGGGTCAAACCGCCGATCCCCTGATTGAAAGACGGACCTACTAACCACTGACCCACAACATGACAGATACTACTTCACACTACACACAAACGAGAAACAGACACTTTCACTGTATTATTTATATTGCATAATCATAATTGAAGTGTCATATGCAAAGTAAGTTATCATCCCTCCTCTATGACCTATGACCCCGCTAACGGTTTCTCCCATTCACACTGAGGGAAGACACCGAACACACACGTTCTGTTTACAAAATCTTTACTAGCAGAGACTGATGACCTATGACCTTGACTCTGATCTCTGCAGGAGGTTCGTCCCACCACTAGAGAGCAGTGCATTCTGGTTTATTGACAGCAGCACCTATACTAGTGTATGCTGTCTGTGCTGCTGCTCCCTCTCAGTCAGCTGTAGTCTTCTTCCAGGGGGCCGGGACTCACACTTCCTACTCGCTGCAGAGCATACATTACCATCAGCACGAGGAAGAACTACAAGAACACACATATTGCAACATCTCTTTCTGCTTCCAGTTGTGAAGGAACAAGGAAGAGGCGGGTCTCTGTGAACTGGGAGGAAACTGCTGCAAGGAGCCACAAACTGCCCCACAACAGGATCCAGGACTAGGAGCAGAAACCTCTTCCTGTACCTGCAACACAAGGAGCAATAGGAGACTTCAGAGGGAGAATGTGAGTGCACAGAGAGGTTAACAGCTGTGAAGGAATGTTCTGCTCCTGTTGCGTAATGTCACGCCATCATATACAAAGCGTCTTTTTCTGTCATCTTTCCAAGTATTAACAGCCAACTAAAAGTGGCTTTGAGTTCAAATGTATCTGATGGATTGGTGCTCATTTTGCAGATTCATATCCACGATGTTTTAAATCCAACCCAATGTTGTTGTTTTTTATCTGCAGTCAGTGATGAAAAACTACAGTTTTGTACATTGAATCTATATTTGCACTGATGCCATGTGCAATGAAGGCACGTTGTTCTCTTACAGGAAAGAGTCAGGAATACTAGTAACATGAGAGATTTATAGAGTAATACACATATTATGTTTTATGCATTAGAAAAGATGAAGAAACTTCCTGAGGACTTCTCCGCAAACATAATTTTAGTCTTTTGATAACAGCAAAATGTACTTAGAGCTGCCGCAATCCATATTTTACATATCAAATGTCAAGGGGATGCTCGTAGTGAATGATCACCACCTTGACAGTCCCCGTCAGCTCAACAGAGGTTTTTAGTCTCTTTTAGCTCATTGTTTTGGTTTTAAAGCATAAAAAACATTGCTGTTGGACTAAAGATTGAACTAAAGTTCCTCAAGTAATCCCTTGAATGCAACCTTGTAATTGATGTATGCCACTTAAATGAAAGATGAATCAATAATAATATATGTAATACATTTGATTAAATATTTTAAATGTTTTTAATCAAATAAACTACTTTCTCCACCATGGGCTCTGAGGGGGTTTCAAGTCTAAATGAAGTGTTCCTGGGTGCTCATGGGTACTAGAGTTCTCAGATAATTGTATTGCTGACTTAAAGAGTACTTGGTATCCTCAAGATAGAAGAGCATCTTTGCAGTGGTGGAATAAGTTGCCAGATCCTCTATAAGTAAAAGTAACAATGATGTAAATACAGTAAAAGTAAAAGTTCTGCATACAAAATGGTCCTTAAGTTAAAGTACTGCAGTATTAACGGTAGTTTATTGCTTTCTGGCAGAGTGAGATGTCTGTGCGGCTGTGAGCATAGCTTAGCATAACATCTGGAAGCAGGGTGAAGCTAACCTGGCACCGTCAGATCCGTCTGACAAGTGTAACTAATAACGTTAACGATGGCTCTGCTCCAGGAAGCCAGAGGTAATAATTGGTTATGGGGGAGGATGTCCAGAGAGGGACAATAACAAACAAATGGCAGTTGTGGCTTTTTCTCTTACAGGCTCAGTTTCAGGCTGGCCTACATCTTCTCATATAACCTGTTCCAGTTCTGTGGACACACATGGATCCTGGCTAATACCATCGCCAGGTTCCTCACATTTGGTCAAGGTAAGGTTCACACCAATAAAAGGGGGAAGGATGCAATAATGCACAATGTGGATTTGAAGCTTTCTGAGCTCATCATGAAAAGCCGGTTTAAGCTCAAGAGAGCAGGAATAGGCTCATTCTCATTAAATGGTGTATGTTTGTATGATGCAATTTGAAATTCTTGACTTTGCAGATGCCTTAGCAGACACATTTTACTCGGTTGGCTTCATGATGAGTCTCTGCCAGCTGCTCTCCATCCTGGAGCTTTTCCATATCGCAGATGGGATTGAGAAAGCCAGACTCCTCCCACGCTTCATCCAAGTGTGTATCACACTCAGAAATTAATCATGTGGATGCAGATGAGTATTCAACAGTTCCACATGCACGTGATGCTGGCGGCTCTGTTCCTCAGGTTATGGAGAAGAACTTCCTGCTGATCGTGGTCATCATGCTGGAGGAGATCCAGAGCAAACCAGTGGTGTGTGCTCAGCTCTTCTTGTGGAACGTTCTGGACCTCGTACGGTGAGCATGTGACTCACTCCATCCCTCCTGTTTGTGATTGGAGGTTTTATGGACTACAACACTATTCATACTGGTTTGTTTTCCTGCCACAGGCAATGGTGGCCATGATGATGTCTATTAATCGTTCATATAGTTTGGTCCAAAGTAAGGTATCTGGACAATTCGGTTGTTTTCAGTAATGCTTTCTGTGATGAACCAGTTAGTGGCCTGTTATCAGCCCCACACACACAGTTTAGAACACAGTTCATAAGGCCTTAGAACTAGGGTTTGACTTCCCTGTCCTGTGTTGATATTGCAGTATAAATTCATTAACACCTGTACAATGAATCAACTTCATAAAAGGTTTCTTTACTATGTTTGTAGTCCAGCCATGCCTCAACCTGTAGGCTCACTCTAACTGCTCTACATGCTTTCTTTGTGAAGCCTCTGATATCCGGTTCATAGTTTTGTCCTCTGATTCCTATCAGTTATTTAACAAATGACATTGAACTCGTCAAAAAGCAAAAGCATGAACGGTAATGGAGTCACATATTTCTATAACTTCTATTAATACTGTAACGGATCCCCGTATATGAAGTGGCATGAAACTCACTGCTGGTGAAATGACTCTTTTATTTTCTTCTTCTGGGTCACAATACATTCATTAAACGTGTAAACTATCACCACCGTAAGAGCTTTAGCCTCATACGGGTCCATTAAACTATTAACCTTTCTTGGTCCGTAACAAGTTCGTAGTCGTACCGTCAAGTTCGCATTCGAACGTAAAACAAAACTGCGTTTCCTTTTAACCTTTTCAATATTTACCTATTAGAGAGGAAGTAGCATAAAGCCTCTATAAATTCTTCAAACAATACAATAACCATGCATACGGCAATAAGGCAAATACAATGCAGGCAATAAAAACAAAACAATAAACCTTCCATGGGGTTATTTACAGTCCCACCAAATTATAGCGTTTTACAAAATGGAAACCTTAAAACACACAATTTCCACTTACAGAATAACACTTCGGATGTATAAGCTATACCACACAGAAAACGTTACCACATTTCTTCTACTGCATAGTGCTTAAACAGCTTCTAGCAATAACACTAATTTCTGGACAGGGCGCTCCAAAGCGGTCCTGCTGGTGCGCTCTCCTTTGTGTTTCAGTTCCTTCTCTCCAAACAAGATTTTGGCCCATCTCACAAGTCCATCTTTGCCTTGAACGACTTCTGCGACTGTACCAAGTCTCCATTTGCTTCGTGGTAGTGTCCTCAGCGTCCAGTACAATATCCCCGACCTGAAGGCTCCTTTTAGTGCTATGCCAGCACTGTCTTGTTGTGATGTTGTAGAGGTACTCTTTTTTCCATCTACTCCAAAACTGTTCCGTCAAGTAAGGCAAGGTTGTGGTGGATTTCATTGTGATCAGGTGGTTAGGAGTAAGTGGCTCTAAACCATTGGGGCTGTTCAAAGCATCGACTGTGAGTGGACGGCTGTTCACAATAGACATGGTTTCATAAAAGAAGGTGCGCAATGACGCATCATTAAGCCTACCAGGGGAGAGTAGCATAGTGGCGTTGAGAACGCTTCTGACAGTTCTTATTTGCCGTTCCCACACACCCCCTGCATGGCTGGCATGAGGTGCATTCATTACAAGGTCACACTGCTTTTTTGTGAGAAATGTATTCAGCCTATTCATTTCCAATTCTTGCAATGCAGCATTCAGTTCATTTGTTGCACCCATGAAGTTGGTGCCTTGGTCACATTTAATTTGTCGCACAGCACCTCTTAAAGCAATAAAGCATCTCAGTCCATTGATGAATGTGTCTGTGGACAAGTCCTCTATTCAATTCAATTCAATTTCAATTCCTACAAGTCCTCTAGCATTTCAATATGAATAGCTCTAGAGCAGAAGCAGGTAAAGAGCAACCCATACCTTTTTTCTTGTTTTGTCAAAAAAGGACCAAAACAGTCCATCCCACAGTAAGTGAACGGTGGGGTGGGTTCTGTTCGTTCAACAGGCAGGTCACTCATCCTTTGGCTTTCAACTGGCCTTCTCAGCCTTCGACATGTCACACAGTGACGGATGTAGGTTGTGACTGCTCTGCTCAGTCCACAGATCCAATAGCCATTGGACCTAATTTCATTGATGGTGAAGCCTTTGCCCTGATGTTTCACTGTTTCATGATGGTGGGCGATGATCAGATTTGTTACGTGATGTCGTTGAGGAATGACTGTTGGGTGTTTGAATGAGTTAGGGAGAGATGAGCGGCTGAGCCTACCTCCCACCTTGAGTACACCCTCTGCATCCAGGAAACCATCAAGGTGATACAGCTTGTTGTGCCTTGGAAGCTGCTGTCCATTGCTTAGTAGCTTTATCTCTTCTCCGTATGTTTGGCTTTGTATGTCCTTGACGATGAGTCGCTCTGCACTTTGTCTTTCACTAACTGTTGAGAGGTCACATGATTTTACCTTTCTAACACGCCGCAAGAGACGCGCCACTGCCTTGATGGCCCCAGACCAGCATGAAAACTTTTTCAGTCTGCCTACAAGGTCAACTTGTTCTGAGGTCTTTGTCTGGAATGTCTGAGCCTTCCTAACTTCTGGGTCACCGACAGGTAGCTCTAAAGGCACCTCCGTTGGCATTTCTATCTCTCTTTTCCACAGAAAGCTGGGGCCAGTGAACCAATCAGAAAAAAGCAACTCATCTACTGTTTTCCCTCTTGATGCGTAGTCTGCTGGGTTTTCATCAGTTGGTACATGGAACATCTTTGAGCATATTGCTCACTGTGACTGAGACAACTGCTGCGGCAAGTTTTAACCTGGGTATGGTTGTGACCTTCAGCGGCGAGACGCGCGCTTTTCCCATGAGAAGAACACAGTGAATGTCTCCTCTTTCATTCTTCAGTCTCAGGTATGTGCATTGGCCATAGCCCGTGGTGCTGGCATCCGAGAAGTGATGCAATTCTGTTTTAATCACCTTTCCAAAGCCAGCCGGCTGGTAGCAGCGAGCTACCTGTATCTTTTCCAACTTAACAAGGTCATCTTGCCATTTCTCCCACCGTGCCGTCAATCGCTCTGGAATTGGGTCATCCCATCCTATTCCTTGATGGCACATATCCTGGAGAATATTCTTTCCGTTGAGGAGGTATGGAGCTACGAAGCCCAGCGGGTCGTATATGGAGGCGACAGATGACAGGATGCCGCGCCGTGTTGCGGGCTGGTTCTTTGGTGAGACCTTAAAGACCTCTTTCTAAGGCTGGGTCATTGAATCTGAGATCCTTTGCTTTGATGTCTGTGGCATGTTCTGTTGAGGGGATGCTCTGGAGAACAGCACAGTTGTTGGACACAAATTTGTGAAGCCGTAAACCTCCGTTTGCACACAGCTCACGTGCCTCCTTTGCAATTTGAATGGCCTTTTCATCAGACTCAACACTAATGATGCCGTCGTCTACATAAAAGTCTCTGGCAATGAACTGTGACCCTAATGGGTGTGTGTGACTGTGTTCCTTGGCGAGCTGCTTTAATCCATAATTTGCACACCCTGGTGATGATACGGCTCCAAAGAGATGGACCTTCATCCTGAATTCATGGGGAGGTGTGCTTAGGTCGCCGTTCTTCCACCATAAGAAGCGTAGGTAGTCACGGTCATTCTCTGAGACATGGAACTGATGGAACATCTTTTCTATGTCACACATCAGAGCAATGTGATGCTGTCGGAAACGAATGAGAACACCTTTCAGGCTGTTTATCATGTCTGGGCCTGGGAGAAGGTGTTCATTGAGGCTACTTCCCTTGTACTTTGCTGAGCAGTCGAAAACTACTCTCAGCTTTTCAGGCTTTTTGGGGTGATAAACACCATGGTGAGGTACGTACCATTTTTCTCCAAAAGTGCCTTCAATACATACTTCCTCGACGTCACCTCTTTCAATGATGTCCTTCATGTAGTTAATGTAGTCGTTCTTGTAACTCTCATTTGCAGTGAACTTCCTTTTCAGGTGACTCAGCCTCACTGCAGCAAGCTGCTTGTTATCAAGTAAACATGGCCTCTCTCTGAAGGGGAGGGGCATTTCATAATGTCCATGTCCGTTTATCTTTATGCTTTCCTTTAATTTGTCAAGAAAAATCAAATCTTCTTGAGAGACTGTTTTGTCGTCTCCTTGAGTGTCTCTGAAATCAGTCTCGAGAATTCTTATTGCATCCATTGGAGTCACTGTGGGCAGCTCCTTCACGGTTACTCTGTGACAGTGACCGTTTGACAATTGCGCATCAGAGTGAGGTGCTGAACAGCCAACAATACTCCACCCTAAGTCTGTAAGAATGGCAAATGGTTCATCATCTTTTCCTATTATGACACGTCTTGGTACGAGAGCTACTGGACAATTGTAGCCTATCAGCAACCCCACGTCGCAGTTAAGAAGAGGTGGTATTTGGTCTGCAATTGCTGTGAGATGGCTCCATCCTTTAGCCGTTTCGTGCGTTGGTATATGTTGCCTGTTCACGGGTATGCAGTTTTTGGTGTATGTAGGAGGCAGTTTGATGTGCACAGTGGAATTGAACCCTCTCACACGCAGACCAGATGTCCATTCACTTCTAAACACCATATTTTCGCCCATCATAGTAGTGAGTTATAATTTAACTGGGCAAGTATTCAGCTGCAGTTCATTACTTACATCTTGCTCAATGAATGTCGTGTCACTTTGTGTATCCAGCAGGGCATACACAAGTTTTTCACTGGATGGATTGTTGTCGCTCGACACCCACACTGGCACGGTCATGGAGGTGTTTTCTGACTGACCTTGGCTGGTGACATTGAGGGACAGAGCAGATGTTGGTTCCCTTTCATTGCGTTGCGCTGAATTTTCCCTTTTTGCCCATTCTTTGTTTTCACCTTTGCATGAGTCACACGTGTGGCGATGCCGGAACTCCTTTGCGCTGTGACCGGGTTTTAGACATCCATAACACAGTCTGTTATCTTTGATGTACGTCCTCCTGTATTCCAGTTTTCTTTTCATGAAGTCTGGACATTTGCAAAGCTGATGATCGATATCCTGGCATAGCATGCAAGGGGCCTTGATGTTTTCCTTTGTTGATGTCTGCTTATTCTTTTCCAACACTGTTTGTGTGTTGAAGGCACTGGCTTTGTTTCTTTTGCTTTCCCTCGTGCTCCACTTGTCTTGACAGGATTCAGCTGAATGAAGAGCGAGGAAAAAGGTGACTGGATTGCAGGTGGTTTCGGCCTCCACGAACATGAACTTGGCAAAGTCCTTGAAGCTATGGAAATCCTTTACCTCCGTGAGACGCAATGTCACTTGTCGGTTCCATCGTGAGGCTAGCCACTCCGCATCAACTTCTGATTTTCCTCACAATCGTTTAGGATGTTTAAACCTTTTACATGGGGCATGGCCTGCAGACAGGCATTTAAGAAATCTGAGAAGTTTCTCAGTCCTTCAGCATCTTTAGACTGTATTTTTGACCAGTTGGATAACTTTTCTCTAAAAGCCTTTTGAATGATAAACGACTGGCCATACCTCTGATTGAGCTTGTTCCAAGCGTCACTGTAAGCTTCGCTGTCACTACGATAGAATGTCCCTTCTAAGCATTTGTGAGCTGAGCCACCTACATATCTCTTGATGTAGTGCAGCTTATCGGTAGTGGGAATGTTATTTCCATCTATAAAGGGACATAAATGAAGCTTTCCACTCAAAGTCAATTGGATTTCCATTAAACACTGTGGACTCCGGCATTGGAAGTCTGTTAATAGCAATGCTGTCCTGAAGAGCTTTTGCTAGGCAGGATACATCAAAGGGAGGAGATTGAGTGACAACTGTGTGAGGGCGTGTTGTAGCAGGGGGAAAGGAGCGTATAGGGTCCTGAAATAACTTAAAGGACTGGGCATCAGACTCCTCTTTCACTTCTCTGTCATATGCTTCAAGTCTGGCTTGGGCAGCCTTTAAGTCTTTTTCAGCTTGCAATCGTTCTAATTCGGCCTTTTGTTCTTCTAATTCCCTCCTGTGTTCTTCCTCTAACACTCAAATCTTTTCCTTTTGTCTCTTTTCCTCTATTAACATCTTATATTCAGCCTCCTTAGCAGCTAACTCCGCCGCTGCTTCTGCTCGCTTGGCTGCAACACCTGAGTTCATGGAGCGATGACTGCCAGTCAGTGCTGAAGCAAAGGAGCCATAAATGGACCGGGCATAGTCGGGCTCAAGTAGCTCACGCAAGAGCTGTCCTTCATGTTCTACATCATATTCTCCATTTACGCCAGTCAGTCTCTCATTCAAGATCTTGATAATGTCACTGGTTACTGCTGCACAAGCATCAACTTTACGCCTTAGCTCAGTATCGGGCGGGCCGCACCTTCTCAATTCATCATACACTTTCATGACATCCATTTTCTTTATTTCCAAATTGTCTGCGAGGGATGCCAAGTGACTTTCTGCTAGCTCAGATTTGAGTTCTTGACGTGTTTGACGAGCTTGGGCTTTCCACTGTTCATAAAGACTAACGAGTCTCCTTGCCCGTTTGCTCTGCTCTTCTTTACGGTATGCTAGCATCTTTTCAGTGGGAACACGTGTCCGGTCAGGACGGCTAACAGCTAAATCTGTATCATCATCTTCACCACTTAAAAGTTCAGCAAGAATTTTCTGTTTGTTTTGCAAAGTCTCTTTTAGTTCGTGTTTAACAGCACCTTGTTCTGATTCCTTTTCTAGCATTTCCTTGTATTCTTGAATGATCTTTCGCAGGATTTCGATCTGTTGCTCTTTATCCTTACTGCGCAGAGCAGCATTGTTTCCCTCCATTTTCCTCCGTCTTCTTGCTACTTTTACCACGTCACCGTCTTCAATTCACCGCTGTCCTTATCCATTACCTCCGTAAAGGTGTTTCCTTCCACTGTAGAAGTTGTCCTTTTAGTGCGTTGTAGTCTTCTACTTAGCTGGAGGTGACGCTCTTAATTCATGCAGCAGGTTAGCTAGAGAGGTGTAGCTCTTAATTCATGCAGCAGGTTAGCTGGAGAGGTGACGCTCTTAATTCATGCAGCAGGTTAGCTAGAGAGGTGTAGCTCTTAATTCATGTAGCAGGTTAGCTAGAGAGGTGTAGCTCTTAATTCATGTAGCAGGTTAGCTAGAGAGGTGAAGCTCTTAATTCATGTAGCAGGTTAGCTAGAGAGGTGTAGCTCTTAATTCATGCAGCAGGTTAGCTAGAGAGGTGACGCTCTTAATTCATGCAGCAGGTTAGCTAGAGAGGTGTAGCTCTTAATTCATGTAGCAGGTTAGCTAGAGAGGTGTAGCTCTTAATTCATGCAGCAGGTTAGCTGGAGAGGTGACGCTCTTAATTCATGCAGCAGGTTAGCTAGAGAGGTGTAGCTCTTAATTCATGCAGCAGGTTAGCTAGAGAGGTGAAGCTCTTAATTCATGCAGCAGGTTAGCTAGAGAGGTGAAGCTCTTAATTCATGCAGCAGGTTAGCTAGAGAGGTGAAGCTCTTAATTCATGCAGCAGGTTAGCTAGAGAGGTGTAGCTCTTAATTCATGCCAAATGAAAAAAACAAAACAATAAACCTTCCATGGGGTTATTTACAAATACATCGAAACCACTTGAACCCTCAATTCCCTTAATATGACCTCTATACTTCAAATCTGTGCAATGTGCAGCATTGCATTATTAATATACAAAATAGTACATCAAAAATACTTGAAATGAGCTGAACATAGTTTCTTAATCCAGGGTTCAAGCACTGTCCTGTCAGAGCTCGTCTGCAGAACTCGGAACCAGCTGGTTATGAAATACATATACATGCATATGGAGAGATGCTGCAGTATGATGGAGAGTTGATGAACATTTCTACGGATACAGAGACGTGTGTCGGTTATTGTGTAATGGTGTGTTGTTGTGTGATGACAGGTACCCACACGAGCTGCTGTGTGCCATGGACACGCCCTCCATCCCCATGCTGTGGACCCGCTACACACTCTGCATCCCCTTGTACATCCTGTCAGTGGCCACTGAAGGTGACTCATCTTTTATCAACTTCATTTTGTGAAACAAACGGCTCCTCTCACCACATTTGAGATCATTGAGCTGCTTCAGCGTGTGGAGGCTGGTGTTCGTAGAAGGGAAGTAGAGGGAGCAAACAGGAAGTGAGTTGGCAAAGCAGAGCGATGATAAAACGCCAGGAAGTGTGAGGAAAGAACACGAGGTCACGTAACACACAGGCTCACCACGGCCTCCTGACATATCATATTGAATGCATAACAATAACAGCACAGAATAACTGAACTAATGCAGCACGTTTGTGTAAAACAAGCCATTTGGATGAATTGTGGAATGGTTATTTTTATGTTTGTATTATGTATTTTTGATACATGATGATACATCTTTAAGTGGTTTCTTTTGTCATGTGAGATTAATATATATATACATATATATATATATATATATATATACATATATATACATATATATATATATATATACATATATATATATATACATACATATACATATATACATATATATATATATATATATATATATATATATATATATCAAATAATAATCATCCAAACTAAACTAAAATACAAAATAAAACATTTTAAAGTGTTTGGAGACCCCTAGTGGGGTCTGGACCCCCATGTTGAGAACCAGTGCTGTAGACCAGACATACTGTGTGAAGTATTAAGAACGTGTTCAGCATCTCGTCTGTGCTCCTCCTCCTCCTCCACCTCCTGCTGCTCCTCCTCCACCACCTGCTCCTCCTTCTCCTCCTGCTCCTCCTCCACCTCATGCTCCTCCTGCTCCTCCACCTCCTGCTCCTCCTCCTCCTGCTCCTCCTCCTGCTGCTCCTCCTCCTCCTGCTCCTCCTGCTCCTCCTCCTCCTGCTCCTCCTGCTGCTCCTCCTCCTCCTCCTCCTGCTCCTCCACCTCATGCTCCTCCTGCTCCTCCTCCTTCTCCTGCTCCTCCTCCTCAGGCGTCACCCTCTACCAGGCGCTGCCGTATGTGGAGCCAGCAGCAGCGGACTCGTGCTCCCTGAACACCACCGTGTCCCCACGCATCACCCACCCCCCCTTGGTCCTGATGGCCTCCCTGCCCGTCCTGGCTCTTGGTGAGCGGACGCTTTGAGGAACAGAGCGGTGCCAAAACAATCAACAGGCGTTACACATTCTATTCATAGAAGGTTATTGGTTGGACAGTTATTCTGTCTTCGTCTTGATGATTGTTAGATGAACCGTATGACCCTGCAGTTTTTTTTTAAAACTCTGTATTGGCTGCTAAGATGGATGAGGAGGCTGTTTGTCTCAGGACCCGAGAAAAACAAACTCATAAACTCATGAAGGAGGTGCGCCAACAAGGAAAACATTCTCTTTTCCAACACTTTAATCATGTGGTAGCTGAGCTTTTAGGGGAGGTTCTTGTTTCAACTATTTCTTGTTGAACAGCTGTTGTCACTCAGGTTGCCAGGTTTGGTACCATTGTGCATGTGCAGAGACTAAACCCAGTGCTCAAAACCCAAATCTGGCAACCCATAATTACAAATCCTACGGCATGACCCGCCCCACCCTCCTCTGATTGGCTTACCCCTGATATTCATACCCAAACTAATCTCACTCCTGATGACCAAACCTAACCAACCAACCAACCAATACTAGCCAATCAGAGGCAGGGTGGGGCAGGTTATTATTGTTGTTTTTAGCCATGCTAGCAGCATAGCTCTGGGATAGCAAACTATTGCATGACATGTCTCCAGTCAAGGTCCCCAGAGGATGAATCCTACTGACTTTTGTGACCCTTGACCCTCCTTCTGGTGCGACCAGCAGGTCAACATTGGACTGTGTCCCGTTTCGGTTTGTGTACACATTAGAGATACAACATTGCTTTAGCGCTGCTGGTAGGTGTGTATTATATTCCCCCTGCTTCCAGTATTTATGCTAAGCTAGGCTAACAGTCTCCAATGTGTACTTAACACATGCACGTGATATCATTCATTTCATATCACCTCTGGAAAGAAAGCAAATAAATGTATTTCCCAACTGCTGAATTGACCCTTCAAACTAACAGCACTGGGATCAGTGCGGCCTTGATGAAGAGGTTACTGGGAAGTCAGACTGGAGGATGTGTCTGTTGCAGCTGTATGTTCTCAGAGTCTTGGCTCATGAGCAACTCTAACCCAACAGACTCCAGGACGGTGACTACATTTGGGAGTAAACATCCCGTTTTTTCAAACTTTCCCTTAAACTAAACCGTCAGCAAGCATTAATCTGTGATGACAATCTTTTTGCAGCTGTTGGATTTGTTCTATAAATGGATGATTTTGTGGGACTTTCTAACAGTTCTGTCTGTTTTAGGCGCCTCTGTGACTGTGTGGCAACTGCTGCAGGAGAGACAGCACCACCTGGACAAATGGAGCAAGAAGATGAAAAGGAAATAACACATTTACCACTGAATGTTGGGAAGTCTTCCTCTGACGTCCATCTGAGAACACTTGGACTAAGTCACTGGGTTTGACAGCATCATTAAAACTTGTATTTTATTTAGAAGAACTTGAACTCTTAAGGCCAGAAGCTCAACATCATCAAATATTTGTTTTAATGGGCATGTACAGTCTTTGACGGAGTAGTTGAGACTGAAGAGGACCGTGACCGTGCAGCAGAGTCCAGCAGCCAGATGTTCCAGCCGTGCTTTGGTGAAGAACCTCTGTGTGCGTTGCCACGGTGACAGTCTCTGGGCTACCATCCGTATGCTCTGGTCCACACAGCTTTCTTCTTGAACTCAGCGGAGGACTTCAGGGCCAATAGCCCGGCTGCAACAACAACAACAACAACAACAACAGTCAGACAATCGTAAACAACTCCACTTTAGAATCAAACATTTGTGCCAAGAATGTTGTGAATGTGTTTCTGTTATGGCATATCCATTATGTCGCCATAACATCCATCAGTGTTTCCTAAACACTTCTGTTTATATTCAGCACATTGTGTATTGTAATCACCATTACTGACAATAATCAAAATATTTAAAGGATGAAATATTGATATTTTATTAATAAGGAAAATATGAATACAGTGTAGCTCTCTTAAGAAGTGCAGTGTGCAGACCTTCATGGACATTTTCATTGTTTTGTTCATCACCTGCCAACTACCCCTTTTTTGTGGGATGTGTGCGATCACTCTACGTTGATTAAGGTAACAATACACATCAATAATATGGTGTAAATAATCATAATAGATAACGTAATGTATACAGTTATGGTTACAGACTCTGTCCACCTCTCTACACTCAACACAACTCAAACCATTTGAATGATATCATTGTTATATATAGACGTCTAGATGGATCTGATATTATCGGGCTGCATATCCTGCATAACGAAGTTGGTAGATATGATTTCCTTCCTCGAAAAACATGTGAAGACACAATTTGTTGTACATTTTGAAAGCTGCATGTCTACATAAGTGTACTAATTGACATTGTTTGCAGTTGAAGGTCTCCTGTCACACATGTTTTCATCATGTTCTGTTGATGATGGTCCGTCAACTGGCCAAAGCTTCCCATCCAATATGCAGCATTAGCAAGGCCTAAAACTATTCAGATGGAAGTTATTCTATTAGGATGAATTTAGCAACCCTAAATATGTGCGTGCGACTCATGGGTGTCAGCTCATTATTAGCGACGCAGGGGTCAGGGGTCAGGCCTCCTCCCTCCCTCACTCAGTCACTCAGCTGTTTGTGGAAGAAGTGAATCTGAAGCCAACTCCCATCTCTTATGAATGGAATGAGGATTATGCCGTATCTTCACAAAAGAGTCAGAGCTCTCATTGAACATTTTGGCTAATTTTTTCACACATTGATATTAAATGCTTTTAGGGGCACCTGGTGTAGTACCCACTGGGACACATTGGCAGCATGGTAGCCACCTCTTTTAATGCATCCGTGGTCTACATCCACGGCCCAGCATGAGACACGAGTCATGACATCACGCCTAGTCCCTGAGTCCAGGAGAGTGTTGGAGTCATGTTACCTGAACAGAGACGTTTCTGTGGAACTACAATGTGTCTGAGGCTCCTGGGTATTGTTTGCATTCCTTACCTTTGGCTGTGCTGACGGTTGAGGCTGACAGACTCTGTTCGGGAGCTTCTGTGATGCTGAAAAGCCAGTCTATGAACTGAGACACACACACACACACACACGCGCTCAGGTTGTGGCCTTCTTGTGATTGTTTTCAAAGGACAGAATATCAAACGCACTAACCTTGTGCGTCTGGCTGCTCCAGGGCTCTTTGTCCAGCAGCAGAGCCAGGCTGCAGGACAAACCCAGCAGGCACTGCGGCAGGGCAAGGTCCGTGAGCGACTCCTCACCGTACAGAGCGTGTTGCAGAGTTTGGGGCTTGGAGCCGGGTTGCCATGGGAACCACTGGGCCCTGATGCCGAGGAGGAGGGGCATGGAGTGGTCACCCCAGGAAACTACAGCAGCAGCAAAGACCTGGAACAGGAAGTCTGTGGCCTGCAGGACAGGAAGGGAAATGTTCAGATTGGTTTGATCCAGGACGTTCAAAGAGCATATAAAACATTAATAACAGTATGACAGATTATTAAGCAACAGCATTCAGTGTCTCCAGAGGGAGCTGTGGGAAGTCTGAGAAATGCCCAGCGTCAGTTGTGTCTGAAGACAACACGTTTGAAAATGAGCCAGAAGTGAATTAACATTCACCACTACTGGCAGAATCAAGTTGTATTGTGGGTAATGTAGTGCCATGTTTTGACAAGGAGGAAGAATTTGTGGAATAAGACGATGCTGCAGATACATTGTGCATATTTATATTTTCATTACAATTCTCTTCAGCTTTCATTTGAATTCAGATATGTTGTACATATGCTTTTATTTTATTGTATTTTTTTCATTTTTAATGTAATTTTCTATATTTAGTTTTCTTGATTTTTGTACTTATTATTATGTGTACCATAATATGTGCAAGTTATGAACCAATACAACTAAACTAATTCCTACCGCTAACATTGTCATATTGAAGCCACCAATAGCCACTTATATCGAAATATTCACTATGTATGGAGGATGCTGAGATCCAATATGCCCTAACATACAGAATGTGTACAAAATGGACCTACAGTACTTATATTAATCTGGTATATTATCATTTCGTAGGTAATAACGTTTACAACCTGATCGTTGTAAGACTTCTCAGTCAATATCATAACAGTTATTCTTGAACTCTACATGCTGAACCTGTGGCATGTGACCACAACACACAGACAGCTCTAGAAATAGCTCACTGCATGACTCTGAGAAACATACCCGCTTGGTGTCTCCACATGCGACGCAGGTTGCACCGTAGGCCACATTTCGGATGTGTCCCATCAGCTCCAGCAGCCACTCCATGCGCTTGGAAACGCCTGTCACGAAGAGCAAACCATCAGAACACACATCGCATACTGTAAAACTATGACATGTACAGCGTGTGGAGACAGATAAAGAAACATCAAGAAGATATGTGTTGCCTTGCTTATGAATCAATCAGTATATGTATGGAATAGAACACTCTCGACTTTGGTGCCATCTCACTGCTCCTGACCTGTACTGGGGCTGGCGGCCAGGCGGCACTGGTAAAACGTCTGCAGGAGGAGCCAGCCGACTCTGCGGCTCGGCCAACCACGGAGCACACCGGCAATGACGTCATTGAGCCCCAGGAGGGGAACTCGGCCCTGGGAGGTCAAGTAAGCCAGGACGAAGCAGGTCTTCTCCATCTGAGCCTAAACAGCACAGAGTCACTCTCATGTTAGCATGCTGCTAGCCACTAGCCTGCACACGTTTTCATCTGGATCGTCATGGTGTTCTCCTAACAATAATATATATATATATATATTATTCATTCTTATTATTAGACACATTACTATTACCAATATTTCTGCTTTATTATCATTCTACTATATGCATTGCTGCTGTTATTATTAGTAGTCGTGATATTTCCATCATTATTCGATATATGAATCATTTCTGTCATATTTATTGAATGTGCTGTAACTATGTACACCTTTCTCTCTCTGAGGTTTCTTCCCTTTTCTCCCCGTTAAAGCCCTCGGAGGCAAATTTGTGATTTTGTGATATACAAAAATAAATGTAATTAAATAAAATAATGAATAAATAATGGTTTTAAGCTTGCTAGTTGAGGCTAGCTCTCCGAACTCTTTTTTTCCATTTACTAATCGTCTCTTTGTCACATCCTACTGTACCTCTGTGACTCGTGTGATTCGCTCGATCTCGGCATCAGACATCTCAGACAGACATTTGGAGATTCCCACGTACAAATCCACCTCATTATCCTACAACACATACATTCATCAGCAGCAGAAGAAGAAACAGGTGGATAGTCTTGGTTTATGGTCTGGTGAAACTATTTTAAACATGTTAGTCTGGAGTCTGTTTGTAAACAGTCAACTAATATTGCTGAATGAAGATAAAAGCTGACAGCAGGTGAACTGCCAACTGTAATGTCAGTCATTCAACTGGGCTGCTGCACCTCCTCTTGGCTCTGTCTTCCTATTGGCTGTTCAATTCAGCTTGAATGTCGGAACTGAAAGCAGTTTGAATGCCTGTTGACAAATAATGTCTGAAAAAATTAATTAGTGTCAGTTAATGTGCAGCAGATGAAAGCAGTTATATTGTCAGTTGATGTGTGGAGATTAAAGCAGTGAAGTGTGAGCACTGTTAACAGTTGAAGTCAGATATTGACAGAGACTGCAGCTGGAATGTTTTATGAACTGTAAAAATGTACTTGAACAAAAATTAATATATTTAATGTGTAGCTGTTAAGCGCAGTTGCATTTAAAGTAAGAAAAAGTGGAACTTTCACTTAAAGTTTAAGAGACAAAAGTGATTGACTTGTCATTTCAGGTGTTGAAATATCAGATGAACTGAAAGCAAATGAAGCGACAGCTTGTGTATAAACATTAACAGAAGTTGAAGAACAGAAATGAACAGAAGTGTCCTGAAAGCCCGGTACCTGGATCTGGTTGGGCAGCAGGGTGAAGATCTTCTCCGTGGTGGAGCAGAGGATGGTCCAGCAGTTGTTGGGCGGGTTTGGGAGCACCATGGCCCGAGCGAGGCCCTGCAGCAGGGAACGGCACAGGGCCAGACGCTGGGGTCGGAGGTCCTCCTGGAACTGCTGCAGGCCCAGACCCTCCATGTGGACCTGGAGCTTGTCCTCAGCAACGTGCTTCATCCACGAGCCCAGGCTGTCAAACAGGTGGGCCCGAGTCTGGTACTGGAGGAGAGATACAAGGAGTCAACCTCAATTCTCTGGGTACCCACTGTCTGTAGCACTAACTGTCAAGTACAAAAACAGCATGGTTTACTTATTCATTTTCTTAGATAGAAATCAGTCCATCATGAGGCAAAGTTCTCATATGGCTGCAGGTGTTTTAACTACATGGAGCTACATGTGCAGGAAGCTTCTCAAAACCAAATGTTAGAAGATTTATGAAGTTGAACATTTGTGAACAAAGTCTTTGTAGATCTGTAGATTATGAATATTGAGACAAATTATTCTCCATAAAGTTAATCCACTCAAACATAAAGAGTAAAGCATCGATGAAGAAGTGTCTGTGGCTGCCGAGATCCGCCCTAAATAAAAACACTCTTTGGATCCAGATAAATCACAACCATATCTGTCACTCAAGATGGGAAATTTTGCCGCAAGGTTTGCAGCTATGATAAAAGACTGGTGGTCAAAATATGTGTTGTGCAGTACATTTGATGTAAATATCCACATGTAGCTACTGTTTTATGACCTCAAACATTTCCTATTTTATATCTTATATTATATTGTATCTTTCTGGACTGACATTTTTCTTACTTATCATCCAACACACACACATATATATATATATATATATATATATATATATATATATATATATATATATATATATATATAGATAGCAGCTAATATATCTGGGAGGAGCTAATCTCCTCCAAACACAGAATGTGTGTGACACTTTCCGAGTGGACCCATGCCGCTCAACACTAAGAGGAACTTACACTGAGACTGTGCACGAGGGGCGGTGCCAGCCAGGGGCCCAGGAAGAGAGCGGCGCTCTGAGAGGACTGAGCCTGACTCGCTGCCAGCAGCACACACTGATGCTGAACATCCTCTCCTGTCGAGGACAAACAAGACGCTGAGCTTGGACTGAGCGAGCCCCGAGGCCCACACAGACACATGTGTGAGAGCTCTCACCGAAGCTGAGCCTCATCAGAGGAGACAGGACCGCGCTCCAGTTGACGGGTGGGTACTGGAAGCTGGCTCCAACCGATGCCAGGGGGGTCAGTGCAGATTTAACCACAGCTGAAGGAGCAAACTCTGGGCCTGGGTCCACGGCAAGAGAGCGACACGTTCAATTTAATTCATGTCATATATTGTCATACCTTATGTTCACATTTGTGGTATTTCGCTGAAGATATCATTGATGAATGTGACAACTAACCTTTTTTTCCAGCCTCTGTGAGGAAGTCAACGATGGATCTGATGAGGCTTTTCTCTGAGAGGTAAGTGAAATCCTGTGGGACTGAGGACACAAAGACATATCACACCACGAGGCTTCTCCTTGAGAGGACTCCATCCCGGGGTCCAGAGGGACGGTCCTACCTGCTGTGTGACTGTGACTGGTGGACACGTGGGCCAGATGCAAATGACCAAGCAAACAAACACTGTTGGACTGCAGACCAATGGCTCCTGAGAATGATATGATCTGCAAAAGAGAGCAAAACAAGCCAACGTGTCGATTTCATGACACAGTCAGAGCAAGCAGCTATTTCATAGAAATCTGCAGTCAATAATACAGCAATAACAGACGCATCATTTTTTGAAATACTGCAAGCGGGACTCTGTGTCTGACACCTTGAGGGATCTTGTAGTATTCAGTGATAATAATACTAGGGAGAGGGTGGCTCACATTCTCACTGGAGGAAGAACCGTCATGTGACATACCTGTGTGATGGCTCGGATAACCTCATTCAGCCGGCTCTGCTTCTGGGAGGAAAGCTCCGACTCACTCGTTTGCTGTATCACAGAAACATTCAAGGCCTCATTGGAGGAAAAATGTATGATGGAGAAAAATAAATACTTCACCCCAATATTTATCCCCGATTGCCAGACAAAAAGTATTTCAAGCGAGGAGAGGCAACGTATTTTAGAAGCATGTTGGTTATATTTGTTGAATCTAAAGTGTACAAACGAGACGACTACTCCCATTTCCATGTTGTCCTCCTGCCACCAGGGCTCTACTTTGTTGGGAGGAGAGCGTGCCGCAGCTCCAGGATACGGACCTCCAGTTAGTGGTTAGCGGTCCCAGCACACGAGTGGCCCTCTTACCTGAATGAGGGACGTCTCGGAGCCGACTAAAGCCACCAGGCCGTTGACGGCAGCCAGTCGCTGCATGGTGGGACAACCCTGAAACACAAAGTCCTCCACTGAACATTCAACTAACGAGTTACACTTCATGGGATCATGGCCATGAACGCTCCAACATAATGAGCTATATGACTATACGTGTGTTATTACCGTGTGCAGTTCATAGTCTGCAGGTTAAATATAAACTTCAGCCAAAGCATTCAGCCTCTCTTGCTCTCCACGCAGACATTCAACCAAAGCCTGCTCCAACGTGATTGGTCAATACCACTTGGACTACAAACGGAAACCAGAAGGCTTCTGATGCCGACATGTTGTTCTGTTGCCTCCAGATTCTACATGTGAATGCAGATTTTAATGCTGTAGCAGAGAAAGCGTAGACGTGGTACCTCGGCCAGTAAGATCTTGATCCAAGCAGCCAGCAGACGAGGATGGATGTCCTCTGCTTTACCGTGGCCGGACATCGACAGGCCGTGGACCACCAACCCTAGAGCCAGGGAGAAGCCTGGAGTCTGAACACAAACAACAGCATAGACAGCGGGGGTTAGACTGTAGAGGATGCCTCAGCATGGTGCTCAGTACAAAACACTTCTATAGCAACAAGAGACCAACTTCAACAGAGGCTTGATGACCTGTTATTGGTGTATTGAGTCTACTCTGGCCTAATGATTACATTATCACATTATGTTTTATTGTTTCTTAATCACTTATCAAGTAGGACATTGACTTGGCTTAGTAATGAGCAGTGTTGACCTGCTGGCTCTCCTCAGTCATGGTGCGCAGGGTGTTCATGACCTCCTCAGCCTTCTCAGCATCTATAAGTCCTCCGCTGAAGGCCGAGACGGCCACACACGCCACAGAGTACGCCAAGACCTGCACATGTGGACATAGTCAAAATATAAGAATCATTCCTCTGTTACAATCCATTTTCTAATAAAGGTTCAGGTTTCATATTGATACCATGTACCCATAAGAAACTAAATTGCCCAATAAGTGAGATACATAGTGCCAATAACTGCATGGTGGAGTTGTGGTTTGTACCTCCTGCAGCATGCGTCCCTGCCCGCTGCTGTCCTGCAGGTTGGACAGCAGCCTGTCCAGAGTCAGGGTGACGTGGACATGTTGGTCCGTCAGTCCACTGCGGCAGAGAGCTGCGAGCACCAGACCCAGACCCAACACACAGCCAGTGCTGAGGGAGAGCACAGAGGAGGAAGGAATAAACCAGTCACGGGTACAAACCGTACCGTATGGTGTTATCCCCTACTGCTTAGTGCTGGTTGGTTAGTACTGCTAAGCACTCAGCACTTACTTGTATTCCAGGTTTGGGTTGAAGGAGCAACTTTCCAGAGCCTCCAGAGAGCTGTGGAGCTGATCAGTGTCCTTCTGAACTGAGACATCACTGTATAACAGGAGAGAAGCAGGGTTAGTGGCAGATGACGGGTTACAGCGCGAGTTGGAGTCATTACCACGGACAGAGACTCTACCCGAGGCGTTGGTGGTGCAGACTGGACAGCACCATGCCGAGCGCCAGGCCCGAGTGGAACTGGACAGCCTGGGAGTCGTCAGCGGTGGGGAAGCCCGGCAGGCCGGCCTGCAGCGCTGACAGGACCTGTCCCAGACCGTCCCTCTGCCACACCACCAGCACCGGGACGAGCAGCGACAGCGCCAGGCTGGCACAGGAGCGAGCGATGGCACTCGCTGTGTTCTCACCGGAGTAGGACCGCTGTGAGGGAAGGAGGGCGGGGTTTGAGCGGACTGATAGCTTGAAGAGTCTGCAGACTGAGGCAGCAGCTAAACAACACAGCTTGGGATCAAGAAAAGACTTGGGGATGTCCCTTTCTACAGTGTGGGACCTTTCCCTGCCGGTATATCGATCATAGCTGTGAGGACAGAGGAAACGTACGTGTAGGAACCATGGGAAGACTTGTCCTCGGGCCTTGTAGCTGCTGCTGCTGATGCTGAGCAGGGTGTTCACCACCATGGCCAACCAGCTGGCTGTGGGCACAAACTCTGGTCCAGCCTACAGGGAGAAGCAGTGAGGAATATGTATTGATATATATATATATATATATATATATATATATATATATATATATATATATATATACACACACACACACACACATACAGTACATATATATTTATTTCATATAAGTTGAAGGTTGACAATGCAAGCCTTTGCAGGACTCATTCCTGTGCCTGACTGGGAGTCAGTTCAGGGTCATGTAACGGTGTGTTTTAAACGATTATTATTACCACACTAGTCCTTTAATTCTTTAATAACAGTAATAAGTGTGCCTGAAAACACCTGTTTAAGATCACTATATCATCATAGCATCTCTTTGATTATTGAGAGATTTATATTATGATTTTCACTATTAATAACATGAATATTACTGTTAATCATAACAATAATGATGTTAATTAAAACTAATTCCAATGAATGATTACATTTGTGTACAATCAGATACATCTAGCATCACTTTCATGAAGCCAACATATGCTATCACACAGTAATGCCGTTACATATTACATATTACATAACATGTTACCCTGAGGTCGCCGTCTGCATCAGCTGGCAGGTTGCTCTCATACTTAGCCAGGGCAGCCGCCAGGCCGCTCAGGGCCAGGATGGAGTTTCCCTGAACCACAGGACTGTCCCTGAACCACACAGAGAACACGTCACATGTCTCATCGAGCTGTGAACGAAAACCTGTGAAACTCGAATGATGTGAGCAGGACTCACTTGGTAGCAGCTTTGATGACGTCTGCCAGCTGATCCCTGGCCCTGAGAGGGGGGAGAAGGCCGAGAAGAAAGGGATGAAAGGAAGAGATGAGAAACGCAACATGAATGAAGGACCCTGCTAATGCATTGAATACCACCATGCATTCAAAGACACACACACACACACACACACACACACACACTCTCTCTCCTTTCATCAGTCACCTGGCTGTTTGCTCTTTACTGTGTGTGGGTCTGCTTTAAGGGAAGGGACTGGAGTTTTAATGCCATTTGTTGATACTTTTATCAGGGTGAAAAATTGAAGCAGCATTCAGACTGATGACCAACTCTCAACAAAAAGGTAGATTAATAACCCTTTAACAATGACTGGTATGACCAGTTATTATTTATTATTATTATTATGACCATTCATAATTTATATCACTTCTTCATTGCTTATAATTTAGAGCAGTGGTCCCAAACCTTTTTGATTTTTCTATCCTTGTGTGTTCACGTCTTGGGAAGTCGAAAATAACATGAATGAAAAGAGAAATCTTTAAATAAATTGCTAAATGTAGCTGCTAGCAAAAAGATGACAAACAAATGTATATGTTGCTATTAACAGTATGTGTATGATTTTCATTCTCTCTCATTTTGATACGATAATAAAGCTGAAGCCCCTTTAGTAAGTAAACGGTAGTAGCGTGTGTGTGTGTGTGTGTGTGTGTGTGTGTGTGTGTGTGTGTGTGTGTGTGTGACTCACCACAGCCAGGCACAGTGCTGTTTGTACTGGAGCTCCTGTGGCTCCTCTTTGCCTTGTTTCTGCTGCATCTCCAAATCAGCACGGCGACCCTGAAGACAGACACAAAAAACAACCATGTTTCATTGGACCATGCAATATTAAAGCTTCACAGTTATAGATATACAGATATAAGAATGTAACAACTATTCAGAAGTAGCAGTCGGACACGGATGAACTAGAGGACCCAAATAATCTGGTAGACCTATGATTTGAAGCAAGTAACCTATTCTACAAGATTACAAATTAACACTATAAACTGTTTTTTAAATTAGAAAGAATTGTGTCGGCTGTAGCTCATGGGGAGAGTGGTCGTCCCGTAACCACAAGGTCTCCGGTTCCATCCCCGCTCTCCCCATAGTTCACGTTGAAGTGTCCTTGAGCAAGGCACTGAACCCCCAGTTGCTCAATAAAAGTGTACATTTCTTTCTATATAAATATAATACTAATACAATTTCGAACCTTATCTTATTTTACTATTTCATTTATTATCTGATCATGTTATAATAGAGTTTGATCTAAGACTTAGGACAACGTTAATCATAGAGTTTTCAACTCGTTCCTGTTTTATTTTGAAGTCCTTGTCTCTCGTGTCCTCTGTTTCTCTGTACTTCCTGTCCCTGTGATTGTCTGCCCTGTCCCTGATTGTTTCCTCCTGTGTCCAATCACCTGCACCAGCCCTGTGTATTTAAGTCCTGTTCGTTCCCCTTTGTCGGTTCGTCTGGTCTAGATCATTGAAGATCATGTGTGTGAGCCTGTTTTGTTTGTTTTGAATCCTGTTGAGCAATGAAGTTGTCTTTTCCAGTGTTGACGGCGTTTGGGTCCAGTGTCCTGCAGCTGCACATAACACTCGTGGCCCAGGACTTTATGGTGAATGTGGTATGCGTCTATATCCAATAAATGTGACATCCTGATTTTGGCCAATTAAAAAAAATAATTAAATCCTCTTTTTTGGGAAATTTGCCAAAGCCAAGCCTCAGAAACAAGGCAGGACATAACTTCTTCCTGGCCAAAACCCACCAATCAGAGGCAGAGAAATATTCATAATAAAATATATATATATCGGGCTGCTCTAATGCTGCAGCTCGTGTACTCACAAAAACTAAGAAGAGAGATCACATGACTCCTGTATTAGCTGCTCTGCACTGGCTCCCTGTAAAATCAAGAATCACATTTAAAATTCTTCTCCTCACCTACAAAGCCTTGATTGGTGATGCACCATCATATCTTAAGGAGCTTGTAGTACCATATTGCCCCACTAGAGAGCTGCGCTCACTAAATGCGGGGCTACTTGTGGTTCCTAGAGTCCTAAAAAGTAGGATGGGAGCCAGAGCCTTCAGTTATCAAGCTCCTCTTTTATGGAACCAGCTTCCACTTTCAGTCCTGGAGGCAGACACAGTCACCTCATTCAAGAATAGACTTAAGACTTTCCTCTTTAATAGTGCTTATAGTTAGGGCTGAATCAGGTTTGCCCTGGTCCAGCCCCTTGATATGCTGCTATAGGCTTATAGGCTGCTGGGGGATGTTTTAGGATACACTGAGCACCTATCTCCTCTTCTCTCTCTCCTTATGGATGAATTTACATCTCTCCATTGCACCTTATTAACTCTGCTTCCTCCCCGGAGTCGTTGTGACTTCACATCTCATAGGGTCCATTGGACCTGGAGGTGTCTGAAGCTGGTCCTGGCTCCTTGCTCCTGTTTCCTGCATCCAGCCTCTGGCCTCCTTCCTCATTGGCCCTGCCTCCTTCTCTGTGCCTCCTGCCTCAAGGATCTGGCCTCATTGGTCTGGCCTCTTTCGCGATGCCCCCCCTCTCTTCTTCCTTCTGTTTCATGGCTTGTGGAGGTCTGGATCGTGGTCCATGCCTACTACTCATTATTCATAATTTCTGTAATATTTATGTAATGTGTTTATGTAACTCTGTTCATCTGGTCACATGACATCTATTGCATCTGTCCATCTGGGGAGAGGGATCCTCCTCTGTTGCTCTCCTGAAGGGTTCTTCACTTTTTTTCCTCTGAAAGGTTTTTTCCTATTGTTTGAGAGTTTTTCCTGATCCGATGTGAGGTCAAAGGTCAGGGATGTTGTATGTCTACAGATTGTAAAGCCCTCTGAGGATAATTTGTAATTTGTTGTTTTGGGCTACACAAGACAAACTGAATTGAAAAATTGAATTGACCCATCAGCAAGAAGCACAGACCTGTAGGACGCCGTGGAAAGCTCGGCTCATGAAACCTCTCCAGGCCTGAGGCAGCAGGAGGGCGCGGTGCCACTCGGACGGCTGAATGTTCACCTGCACATCACAAACAACAAGCAGTCAAGAGCTTTTTGTGTCAGCTTGAAATAGTTCAAACCGAAGAGCAGCGTGAGAGAGTTAGAGAGGAGTACTTCATGAATGAGGGCTGCCAAGGTCTGCTGGTAGCTCCGGCTGCGGCTGACGAGGAAACGATCGATCCGTCTGCCGTCACGGTCCGTCTGCACTGGCAGCTCGTAACAGAGCAGCAGTCCAGCTACACACACAGACACACACAGACACACACACACACGCAAACCTTTATATCTACATAGGGCCAGGTCCTCTTCACGGAGTCTAAAGTAATACATCGGCATGTTTCTACAGAAGGCCACCCTAGCTTGTGAAACTGGAGTAACAGATGCACCCCCGGTGTCTGATCTCTGTTGCTCCTCAAGTAGTGTTATTATGGTATGGATGGCCCCTGAGCGAGGCTAAAGGGTCTTGCACTCTGCGACTCACTTCTCTGTTAAATTCTAATCGGTTCATCCGTGAGTCCAGGTGGATGTAATGAAGCGTTCCTGAGATATTACATCATGTCACATTAAAGCTTCACACAGGTGGGGGATGGATTTGCTCACCTGCTAGTCCCGGCTTCAGCCCAGGCTGCTTGTTTTTCTCATAGGTTTTCAGCATGAAGGGCGGTATCCCGGCCATGGTTTTGCCCTGGTCTGAACGCAGGTTCCCCCCCCTCAGGGCAGAGAAGTACACCCCCCGTGGCATCTGGCTCATCTCCTGCTTTACCAGAGAGGTCAGGAAGAGCTCGAAGGCTGAGAAGAAACAATCTAAATGAGAGTCTGTAGAGAGGTTTGTCCTCCAACATGATCCCTCACTGGCTTTCCACCACAATCACTGTCCATCGTGTTGGTCTGGCCCAGTAGGAAGCGCCATCGCGCCGCCATGAAGCCCCAATGTGATGTACCTGGTAGAACAGGAACGGGGGTGAGTGCCATCAGCTTCACATAAGATGAACCGGGGATGGAGAGGTCCTTCTCTTCTTCGTCCTCCTCCTCCTTCACTGGTTCATCCTCCTCATGGTCAGGGGCCTTTGGAGCTGGTCTGGCCTGCAGAGCAGCAACAACAAGACGCTGTTCACAGAAGTGTAATACCTTCATGGGTAGAGCTATTGGAAGAAAACTGATTAGTAATCTATAGCTGGTCAAATCCTAATCCATAAATGGACCCATATCTAAATGAATACAACCAACAGTTCATAGCAGTGGATCCGAGGGTTCTACAGATGAACTAACCGCTTCACATTTGGTTAGTTTGACAGTTCAAGTCTATTTCAGGTGCATTCAGTTTATTCTTTGGTTACTGATAGATGTCAATCACACAACAAAAAACAAAAATAAAACATGAACCTACTGGTTAAGTGTGATGCCAAGCGATGTAGAAATAATTTAATACTTTATGAGATTTTGGTGGACCAAAGTGGGGCCCCCCTCGCCAAGGTGAATGGAGACGAGTGAAACAATACATTCCTACATACAATACATAGTGTGTGCTGACATGTACCTGAATGCACCGCACGCACGCTCCTGACACCTAGGGTCCCCGCCGCTTGGCCATATCCTCACGCTCTGCCTCAGCCGTATACTCGAGCTCACACTGACATGTATCCTCCTACGTAACATCCTCTGCTCTCACATTTTGTGAGAACCAGGAAGTTCTATTTTGTAAGGGTCTACCTAGAGGCGGAGACTAGAAATCCAAGCTGAAACAACCTTCCTCCCCTCCAAATGCATCATGGTCACATCAAGTGACAGCACTGGAAGCAGGAAGTAGCGGAGCACTGAGGAATGTATTGCTTCAATCGACCACATTCACCATCCACACTGATTGGACGCCCACATAAAAGGTGGGCTAGTTTCCCCTTAAGTTTCCCGTATCATACCACACATAATCATTTGCATTACATACTTAGAAAGAAAATCCGTGAATAGAAGGTTGTGTGTGGGGAAAAACAAAGTGGAATGTAACATTAGAGACTTGAGACTCTTACTGCCTCAGGAAGAAGATTTATTGTGTGGACCGCTTCAGGAAAATCTGCCAAAGCCCTGTAGCCACAGCTGGCCACCTCTGGATCCTGTTACAGCACACACACACACACACACACACACACACACACACACACACACACACACACACACACACACACACACACACACACACACACACACACACACACACACACACACACACACACACACACACACACACACACACACACACACACACACACACACACACACACACACACACACACACACACACACACACACACACACACACACACACACACACACACACACACACACACACACACACACACACACACACACACACACACACACACACACACACACACACACACACACACACACACACACACACACACACTTTGACCTCAGTGCATACAGAGATGACTGAACATTTGTCATATGAGCCGACTGTAGGAACTTAACCACAAGAGACCCATTTTACATGAGACAGTCATTTGATCCAATGTTATTATAAAAATACATATAAGAGCAGCTTTAAGAATGTACTGAATGTTTAGTTCAGCAGCTGCCTGCCCCAACTGCCACACACACATACACACACACACACACCTACCATTTACTTACTAAAGGGGCTTCAGCTTTATTATCGTATCAAAATGAGAGAGAATGAAAAAAAATCATACACATACTGTTAATAGCAACATATACATGTGTTTTTCATCTTTTTGCTAGCGGCTACATTTAGCAATGTATTTAAGGATTTTTCACACACACACACACACACACACACACACACACACACACACACACACACTCACGATCACTTCAGTACACACACCTTGCTGACAGCATAATTCCAGAGGAAGCTGACCACCTCCTCCTTCAGTTTCTGGAAAAACAGAGCATTTGTACAGCAACAGTAACTTCCTAATTTTCAGCTGCAAATTGTTCACGATACGCTCGCTGGTGATGTCATAGCACTCAACAGTGACAGCAAACATGTTTCAGCTCTACTCATTATAGATAGAGTACAACAGCTCTGTTCATGTGCAACGGTAACAAACCTGACCACCTGCTGCCAGTTAATTAGAAATGTTCTACACTTGGTAGCTGGACCTTGGTAAGCAGGCAAACACACACACAGTAAAACCCAGCTCTAGCAGTGCATCAAAAAGAGGCTTTCACGCAGTACCTCGTATTCATCTGACTTGACAGTGAGCTGGGGAACCAGAGCCAGAAGTTCTGCTATGACTTTGACCACCAGTGGGCGCGAGTCACAGCTCAGCTCGGGTCCCAGACTTCTCCACGTTGAGACAATGTCCACTACCTGCAAGACAAGCCTTATTAAGCACCTAGGTTTACTGTACATGCAGCAGACCATGTGTGTGTGTGTGTGTGTGTGTGTGTGTGTGTGTGTGTGTGACCTCAGCCCGGCACAGCTCCCGTAGTCCTTGCAGGGCAAGAGCAGCAGGGGTTGCCATGTCTGGTCTGGTGCACTGGTTCAGAGTAAGAGTGATGGCGGCCAACATGTCACTTCCATGCTGGTAAGGCCTGATACACAATCATAAAACATGATGGAAATTAATAGGTGAAATGTAAATGACCAAAGGAAAAGCATCAGACTTTGAGATAAATCAATCAGACTCTAATGGCATGCCTCAAAGAAAGCACCACTTCCCATCGCCCCCCGTCCCTGACCTCTCTCTGCAGATGTCCCTAAGGCAGGCGGCTCTAGCCAGGATCTGCTCCCACTGGGCGTCCCTCCCCACCACCACCCTGCTGTCCTGCTGGCCCAGCAGACGCTGCAGCTCCGGGTAGATTCGATCCTGACAGCGAGGAACAAAGTCAGCTGTGAGGAGGAGGCGGACAAGAATGCGACAACACGGGAAACGGGATGACCGTCATCACGGACCTGTTTCCTCCAAAGATCGGTCATGAGGCGCATTGCCACCGCTCTCAGCTTGGGGGCGCTGGCCAGCATGTGGAGAGTCTGCAGCACCATGGGGACACAGAGCTGGAAGGTTGAAGCACATGGCGTGTGTCATTGGTTAAGATCAACTGAAATGAGCGGATCATGACTCCTCGGCACTACACATCCAGAACATGAAAGAACAAAACCCTGCAGAGGTGCTCAGTACCTTGTGAGTCCCGAGGTTTGGCAGGCAGCTCAGCACAGCGTGAGCCAGGACCGGATTCTTCTCCTTGCCCAGTTTGAACAATAGAACAGGAATGAGGGAGGGCACCTGCAGACAAACGGTCGGTTTTTATCAAGTGTCTTTCAGGAGGAAATTAGTCCTGACTTTCCAAAAGTTCTCAGATAGACACATTTCTGGTCAAAAGACAAAGTGAACAAGTCAAAACATGATAGAAGAATTAAACATTCGTTTAACAATCCTCCCAGCCCATATCCCCAAAAACTTTGATTGTGAAACATGACAACTAGACCAATTGTCCTCAACGGTTTCTACTTCTAAACCGTCTACCTGTCTCTTGGACCCCATCCCAACGAGGCTGCTTAAAGACGTGTTGCCTTTAATTGGCACCTCTCTGCTGGATATTGTTAATGTGTCTTTGCTAACAGGCCATGTACCACATTCCTTCAAAGTAGCTGTAATTAAACCTCTCTTGAAAAAGCCCACTCTTAATCCAGAGGTGTTGGCTAACTACAGACCGATCTCCAACCTTCTCTTCCTCTCTAAGATCCTTGAGAAAGTAGTCGCAAATCAGTTGTGTGACTTCCTACATCAGAATAGTTTATTTGAGGAGTTTCAGTCAGGATTTAGAAAACACCACAGCACAGAGACAGCACTGGTGAAAATTACTAATGACCTCCTAATGCATCAGATAAAGGACTCATCTCTGTACTGGTCTTGTTAGACCTTAGTGCTGATAAAGGACTCATCTCTGTACTGGTCTTGTTAGACCTTAGTGCTGATGAAGGACTCATCTCTGTACTGGTCTTGTTAGACCTTAGCGCTGATAAAGGACTCATCTCTGTACTGGTCTTGTTAGACCTTAGTGCTGGTAAAGGACTCATCTCCGTACTGGTCTTGTTAGACCTTAGTGATGATAAAGGACTCATCTCTGTACTGGTATTATTAGACCTTAGTGCTGCGTTCGACACCATTGATCATGACATCCTATTACAGAGACTGGATCAGTCGATTGGCATTTCAGGTACCGCACTAAGTTGGTTTAAATCCTATTTATCAGATCGATCTCAATTTGTATTTGTAAACGATGAAGCCTCAATGACCACCAACGTTAATCACGGAGTTCCACAAGGTTCTGTGCTTGGACCAATTTTATTTACTTTATATATGCTTCCTTTGGGCAACATTATAAGGAAACACTCCATAAACATTCATTGCTATGCAGATGATACTCAAATATATCTATCGATCAAACCAGAGGAGACCAACCAGCTCGCTAAAATTCAAGAATGTCTTAAAGACATAAAAACATGGATGACCTACAACTTCCTGATGTTAAACTCAGACAAAACTGAAGTTATTTTACTGGCCCTGAACATCTCAGAGATCAACACCACCATCCGGTCTGCCTACTTCCACCTCCGAAATATCAACCGCCTCCGCCCTTCACTCACACCCAACAGCGCCGCAATCCTGGTCCACTCTCTTGTCACCTCCCGCTTGGATTATTGTAATTCCCTCCTCTTTGGTCTCCCCCACAAACTCCTCCATAAACTCCAACTGGTCCAGAACGCTGCTGCCCGCATCATCACCAAGACCCCTTCCATCTCTCACATCACCCCTGTTCTACGACAACTCCACTGGCTCCCCATCAAACACGGCATTGACTTTAAGATCCTCCTCCATGCATTCAAGGCCATCCACAACCTCGCCCCTCCATATCTGTCTCACCTCCTCCAAATCAACATCCCCACCCGGTCTCTCAGGTCTGCGTCCTCCATCAACCTGACTGTCCCCCCAGCTCGTCTGTCCACCATGGGGTCAAGAGCCTTCAGCCGCTCTGCCCCTCGCCTCTGGAACTCCCTCCCCCCTGACATCAGAAACATTGACTATTCAAAACCCACCTCAAAACCCACCTTTTCAGGCAGGCCTATGCCTGACGTGTTCCCCTCTGGGTTGCTCTGCTGCAGACTGTTCTGCTTTTAACTGTGCTGCTTTTTAAATTGTGTCCGATTTTTAAATATGTTGTACGGCGACCTTGAGTGCCTTGAAAGGCGCCTTATAAAACAAATGTATTATTATTATTATTATTATTATTATCAATTATCTGGTGATGTGGTTTCTGTAGATGGCATTTCCCTGGCATCCAACACCACTGTAAAGAATCTCTAGTTATCTTTGACCGAGACTTGTCCTTTAACTCCACATTAAGCAAATCTCAAGGACTGCATTTTTTCATCTACGTAACATTTCAAAAATCAGGCACATCTTGTCTCAAAAAGATGCAGAAAATGCCAATTTAAAAAAAAATTGTAATCCTCTTTTTTGGGAAATTTGCCAAAGCCAAGCCTCAGAAACAAGGCAGGACATAACTTCTTCCTGGCCAAAACCCACCAATCAGAGGAAGAGAAATATTCATAATAAAATATATATATATATAGGGCTGCTCTAATGCTGCAGCTCGTGTACTCACAAAAACTAAGAAAAGAGATCACATTACTCCTGTATTAGCTGCTCTGCACTGGCTCCCTGTAAAATCAAGAATCACATTTAAAATTCTTCTCCTCACCTACAAAGCCTTGATTGGTGATGCACCATCATATCTTAAGGAGCTTGTAGTACCATATTGCCCCACTAGAGAGCTGCGCTCACTAAATGCGGGGCTACTTGTGGTTCCTAGAGTCCTAAAAAGTAGGATGGGAGCCAGAGCCTTCAGTTATCAAGCTCCTCTTTTATGGAACCAGCTTCCACTTTCAGTCCGGGAGGCAGACACAGTCACCTCATTTAAGAATAGAATTAAGACTTTCCTGTTTAATAGTACTTATAGTTAGGGCTGAATCAGGTTTGCCCTGGTCGAGCCCCTTGATATGCTGCTATAGGCTTATAGGCTGCTGGGGGATGTTTTAGGATACACTGAGCACCTATCTCCTCTTCTCTCTCTCCTTATGGATGAATTTACATCTCTCCATTGCACCTTATTAACTCTGCTTCCTCCCCGGAGTCGTTGTGACTTCACGTCTCATAGGGTCCATTGGACCTGGAGGTGTCTGATGCTGGTGAGCCGGCCTCCCGCGTTGGCCCTGCTGATGCCCCGCCCCCCCTCCTCTCTACCTCCTTCTGTTTCATGGATTGGAGTTCCATTCATACATTGTCATATTCATGTAATGTGTTTATGTAACGCTGTTCATCTGGTCACATGACATCTATTCTTCTGTCCATCCGGGGAGAGGGATCCTCCTCCTGTTGCTCTCCTGAAGGTTTCTTCCCTTTTTCCCTGTGAAAGGTTATTTTTGGGGAGTTTTTCCTGATCCGATGTGAGGTCAAAGGTCAGGGATGTCGTATGTGTACAGATTGTAAAGCCCTCTGAGGATAATTTGTAATTTGTGATATTGGGCTATACAAAATAAACTGAATTGAATTGAATTGAATTGAATTGAAAAGTTGTGGGTTGCGCTGGACCACATCCCTCTTTAATAGCCTCATGAGAAACCCTGAGTGGGTTCTAGATGAAACCCATGGGTTTTTATAAGCACCCTTAGAAGGTGATAAGAATTGGATAGATAGAGGATTCTGGGTGGAACCATTACTCTATAGAAGCGTTCTCTGTAGAACCTGACAGAGGGAGTTCTGGGTAGAACTCTTTGTGTATTATAAAAAGGTTCTAGAAGGAACCAAACTGTGTTCTACTACGTGGACAAGCTGAAGAACACTATATGGTTTTCGTTAGGATTTTTATTTCTCAAGTGTGATTTATGCTTGCTGCATCCGCGAGGGTTGTGAGTGTCCGTACGGCCAAAGTGACATCACAGCATTATTAAACCTGGCTCTGCGGCAGGGTTTTACCTCTCCATGCAAATCCCACATTTCATACGCATTGGTGGTGGTTGGGCAGACCAAATGGAGAACCTTAAGGAACTCTGAATTCCCGATTCTGATGCAGAAGTGTCTTAAAACTTGCATTCTCTCTACTGACCACCAGGGGGCAACTCCTCTGGTTGTATAGAAGTCTATGCTTCATGTGTTAAAGCTGCATTCTCTCTACTGACCACCAGGGGGCGACTCCTCTGGTTGTATAGAAGTCTATGCTTCATGTGTTAAAGCTGCATTCTCTCTACTGACCACCAGGGGGCGACTCCTCTGGTTGTATAGAGGTTTATGCTTCATGTGTTAAAGCTGCATTCTCTCTACTGACCACCAGGGGGCGACTCCTCTGGTTGTATAGAAGTCTATGCTTCATGTGTTAAAGCTGCATTCTCTCTACTGACCACCAGGGGGCGACTCCTCTGGTTGTATAGAGGTTTATGCTTCATGTGTTAAAGCTGCATTCTCTCTACTGACCACCAGGGGGCGACTCCTCTGGTTGTATAGAAGTCTATGCTTCATGTGTTAAAGCTGCATTCTCTCTACTGACCACCAGGGGGCGACTCCTCTGGTTGTATAGAAGTCTATGCTTCATGTGTTAAAGCTGCATTCTCTCTACTGACCACCAGGGGGCGACTCCTCTGGTTGTATAGAAGTCTATGCTTCATGTGTTAAAGCTGCATTCTCTCTCCTGACCACCAGGGGGCGACTCCTCTGGTTGTATAGAAGTCTATATAAATGACTCTACTTCTCTCTTGATTTATTCCCTCAGTAAACATTGTAAACATCTTACATTGTTCTTCAGTACAGCATGATGTTCATTTAGTAAATTATGGTAATTTAGAGTCAAACAGACCATAAAGCAGGGGATGCTTTAGGGCGGGGCTACAAGGTGATTGACAGGTCTCCGTCGCCACCAGAGCCAAGCCTTCCAAAAAGTAGAACCAAGGCGTGAGAGTGTAGGACTAGGCGTACGGAAGTATTTGAGGAAATCCCTCCTAACTATGCTGATATTTAGGAGTCCCGACCTGTTAGGAGTCACTTGGCGATGGGAGCCTAAGATGTGCGATGTTGCAAATGATTGAAGACAATAAGCTTCATAAAAACAGAATAATATGTGAGAGTGAATATGTATGGCCTGCATGTGACGTCCCTGCAGAAACCAGTTGTCCTCTCCACGGTCATGGACGTCTGAGTCCCAGCTCATTTCTATTCAATGGACACAAGTCCGACAGAGGATGAAGGACAGTGCAGGGTTAACGGTCTGTCACTCCCTTTAGTGCGGAGGTCAACCATAGGAACTAGTCACGGTCCTTGGACGCATGTCGTCAACAGCTCTGCAGTGTAACAGCCTTTAATTAACATAAAGCACTTCCTGCTGCCCTGTACCTTGGCCGTAGCATAGCAACCACTTCACCTGCTTGAGAGGAAGAGGGGAGGGGGGCAGAGAAGAAGGAAATGGAGTGTTTCCTTCAAGTTGAATCCCCAAAAGAGCCTAAACCACAAGCTTCATTCAATAAATCAAAATAAAGAATACTGGATGGATCCGTTACTCAGTTGCCACAATGATTGGTTTGGTTTTTGCCCTAATCTCTTGAAACAAAGGCAGACGCAAGATGATGTGATACTGCGAGGAGAGGAAGTCCAATGCATTCTAATATGCCAATAACGTTCCACCAGCGCATCAAACGGCCGGCGCAACTGTCACTCTGGGAGCAATTAAAGCAGCAGGGGAATACTGGGAGGCCTCTAACGAGCCCCAGTAATGAGCAGCCCATAACGCCGTGTGATATTTCACATCATCTTCTGGAGCTAGTGACTCCATTTACAGTCCCAGAGGGCCATGGGGGGAGGCGCTCTGTCACTTTAAACCGCTCTCTTCATGCGACTGCAGACAATCCAGTAGCCAACAAACCTTTTCTGAACATTTACGCTATTGCTTTCCATTTTTACAACCGATTAGGACAATCAAGTTGCAAGAAGACAGCCTGGCTTCATTGAATTGCTGATTACATTTGGGATGTGGTTGGTGATTCTAAGAGGTCTCTCTAAATAGATGCAGAGAGAACCAGCGCTGTGTGGAAACAGGCCTTGATTTCTACTTTCACCTGTTCTCCAGTCAATGCAAACTCTCACGTCCCTTCCATTTAGCTGTTTTTGGACAGTTGATAACAAGACTTCCTGCACAGACATTTCAAAATAAAAGACTTCTAGCGGCACAATGGGCATATTCCGTCCCTTTAATAGTAAGCTTTAACATCTGCAGGTTGTATTATTAACTGTCTTGTTCCAGACAAATGGGAAGAGGTGTTTATTCTATTACTTTGTCTATTTGGGTGTAGATTTCTCCTAAAATCACCACAAATGTGTTAATACCTAATTTGTATATTTAAACATAACGTTGAAAAAATAAAAGGGGAAAGATTCATGGTGAAAACCTTTAACTCTAATATGGTTCAAAAGTGAAATCTGAACCTGACTTTATCCAATGTTCTGGTAATGTATGCAAATTAGCACATCATTAATAAGAAAATGCAAACATTGCATGTTTAAAACATACATTTTGATCAAACTTGCAATACAAAAAATGATTGTAAGTAATCAACTGGGGACGTGTCTCCTTCACTAAAAGAAGGCAGAGCGAGCTTTACTCTTGCCTTGAGGTGAAATGTGAATACTTGAGTTTGGACTGGTTCTACCTGGCAGGGGTCGGCTGAGGCCAGGGCCTGGCTGGCTTTCAGGGCCAGCTGGCACACGTCTTCCCGCCCCGTGATGATGAGGTGGGTCACGATGAGGGCCAGGGAGCCGAGCCGGCTGTGGTTGGACGACAGGGCCGCGCTGACCGACAGCAGCCAGTCGGCTGCGGCCGCCGGGTCGTCTGCCACTTTACGCAGCGACGACAGAGCCGCGCTCAGCTCGCTGTACCAGGAGCTGAGTGGAAGAGCCAACGGTGGGCCCGACTGAGTGGAAGAAGGGAGGGGAAGAAACGTCTATCTGTTACATGCTCAAATATATGAAAAAACAGAGAAATAAATATACTGAGCAACAACTGAAAAAGAAGAAGAATTTCTTCCTCGCTAACTTACTGTGTGTTAGACTGGAAAGAGAATTGCATGTAATCTTTTTCATTGTACAGGTGTTCAGGTCCAGTTGGAATTACCAGCGTCTCCTTTTCAGTCAAAATGGACCTTCAAATTGAACGCTTATCTTTATTGGTATCATTGAAAGGGAGTAAAAACGATCCTTGAGGATCATCAGAAGCGTGCTGATTGGTCAGCTGTGGAGCGTTTGTTTCTTCTTCCGTCTCTCGCTGCATTTCATGTCTTCACTTTTCATGCGATCGAATAAGTTGAACATGATGAGAGGCTGTCTGTAGATGTGAGCATGGGCGCCTAGTCATAGTTCAATGTGGGGGGTGACATCAGTGCCATTTCCTGTAATATGAAGACTTCAATCGCAGCCGATAGAGCTGCTCTGTCCCTATAGAGCTCTGTTTCTATTGCACTGGATATGAAAGTATGGTTTTTTCATTGTGTTCTGTACTTTCAGCAGTGATTGACAGATGACATGTTCTGTTGTTCCTGGGCCTGAACACTCTGCTGTGAAGCTTGCGTAAATGAGAGAGGGCTTCCTGCAGTTTCTCGTAAAAAGAAAAGCCTAAAAACGCAGACTTACAACCACAGCGGATGGAGTTCTATGAGAACACCGCTCATGTACCAGGTATGAAACAGTCGGATAGAACGAGCTCAAATGTTTAGAAAGAGCTTCCTTTACAGGCTGCTTCTCCGCCTGTGACGGTTACCTGTCTGGGTTTCTCCGTCTCTCTGCTGATGCGGAGGAGCAGCCGGTGGGCCAGGTCCTGGTTGAGGCTGTGCGTCCGCCGGTCGGCCAGCGGCTCTGTGAGCTCCGAGCAGGACAGCAGCTGCAGCACAGGAAGAACCAGGACTGGGCTCAACCAGGGCGCCAGCTCGGCCCGCTCAGGGACTAAACTCAGAGCTGTGTGACCGAGAGAGGGAGAGGAGAACAAATCTCCATGAAGGTTAAAGAATCCATACCAGCAAATGAGGTTGTAAAGTGGGAGAGATGGAATTAACAACACAGCAGCAGTGGGGGATTGAACATGCCATCTTGGGAAATTATGTGGCAAGGAAAGAGTATGGTAGTTTTGTAAATCACAAAGTATGAATAAATCACACTTTATTTGCTACAATTCATCCATTTAAATGTAAATGGTTTGTAGGCGATTGTGATTCCTTCATTATTTCCTGGATGGAAAACAAACATGTATTCTGGCACTAATTATGAGATTAATAGAGACAATGTATGAATTATACTATACATTCTGTCATATTCATGTAATGTGTTTATGTAACTCTGTTCATTCTGTACACATGACATCTATTGCATCTGTCCATCCATTTTTGATCTGATACAAAACATGAACCCTTATACGTTGTCATACTGTAGTGAAGCATTCCCAGTCAACCAGTTTAGACTTTAAAGGAATAGATTGAATGTTATGAAGTACTAATCAGTGTATTAACCTCAGTAGCTCCAGTCATCCGTCATTTTACCACGAAGAACACGGAGTGGCTGCTCTGCTGCTGCCTCCATCGGTGTCATGGTGCGACTGGTGATTGAAAAGGTCATGTTTGGTTCACCAGTCACACGATGACACTAGCTGACAGATGGAGGCAGCGGTAGAGCGTGTTCTTCCAGAGTGTCTGGTGGCTTTGAAGACAGCAAGGGAAAGAGGTGAAAGTATTCTGAACATAGTGACATGATCCACTGTAGGTGCTATCCACCGACTATGGAGAAGCACCTGTTACAACTGCACTTTAACCAGATGCATCGAAGGCGGGTTTTACCCAGACTGAGCAGGCTGGTCTGCTGCGCTGCAGGGACCTCTAACAGGAGTATGGCCACGCCCATCAGCAGCTCGTCCAATGGCAGCGCCTGCATGCATAAACGGTGACGGTTAGACGAGCTCCAGATGATGGACTTGTACATAGCCGTGTTGCCGCGTCACCTGTTGGCCGGCAGGCAGCAGCCGCCGCAGCACGCCGAGAAGAGGGCGGCAGTCTGCGTTTAACTCCAGGCAGCGCTGGCAGGCGCACAGCAGCTGCAGAAGCAGCCCGCCTCTCTCGGCCCTCCAGCGCTCCTCGCGGGCCGGGTCGAGACCCTCAAGCAGAGCGTCGGCGAACCCACACAGCTCCAGCACGGCCTCCACGCTGTCCACCTGTCAGCACAGACAGGACCACTGAGGGAAGCCAAACTGACAACGACTTCACAAGAAGATGCTGCACAACGCAGAGATTCACTCTGTCACGCGACATCTGTTTTTTTGGGGGGGGGTATTGTTTTTGTGAGATCAGATCATCTTTCAACTTATTATGGCGGCGCCATAAGTATAAAAATGTCTCTGCTGTATGCCCCCGTGTCTGCTTTTGATACTTCCTCTAAAATCAAATCTCACAGATAGAAATGACTCCATCGTTACTGAGATGATAGTTGATTGATGTTATATTAATGTTCATAATCTACATACAACCTTAAAGGGAGAAGTAATTGTTCATGATTAGCTCATTTTTAGCTATTGAACCTAATGAGTTGTGATTACTTTTAATATACTTCATACATTATTTGTATCTACTTTACATTTTGTTTAACATTACAAGGAGGTGTAAGAACAAGATGTGACTTAAACTTCATTTGAAAAGGGGGCCGACGTGTCTGTGACCAGCTAACACACAGTGGGGCGTCGTTTGAACGCTACGGGCCTCACAGGGATGTGAGTGACAGCTGGCTAACATTAGCCACGCTGCTAGCTAACATTAGCTACGCTACGCTACGCTACTGGTCACACAGGAGGCTGTCAGGAGCAACATCACAGATTGTACTGAAGTGATCAAAGGAGTGTTTTCAACTGCTTGTCATTCGCTGTTCCTTCTTTTCAAAGTCACATGGTCACCCTTTAAATTCAATGCAATATTCAATATGACGCTGACCTCTAATGCTATGTGGCCTAGAATCAGTGAGTCACCTGCATGTGTGGCACCAGCTCACAGAGGCAGCGCAGCAGGCTGTCAGAGACTGGGGAGGTGTGTTCCTGGTCCTGAAGGATGGATCCAGCCCCCGGGTGTCTGGGCACCAGCACCCTGAGGAGTCTGTGCCGAAGGAGGGCGTGCTGGGGTTGCCTCTGAGGCTCACAGTACAGGTACCGCAGGAAGGGGGCCAGCATGGTGACATAGGCTGGTTCACTTCTGCAGATACACAAGTTCCACACCAGGTGTGAAACGGAAACATCCCATGTCAGAAAGCTGAACAGAAAGCTGTGTGTGTGTGTGTGTGTGTGTGTGTGTGTGTGTGTGTGTGTGTGTGTGTGTGTGTCATCTGTCATCGTCGTATTAACAGCTGACGTGGTGAGATGAGTCACGGGATGGGGTGCTCGCCACAGATGGCTTTATAATTCATGCAGCATGGGGGGCGGGGGGGCTGATTGGATGGAGGGTTCAAGGCCTCTGTGGCCGCCGTGCTAACCTGTCAGCAGCCTGCCCGATGAAGTCATCAATCTCCAGCAGCAGAGTGGCCCAGCAGTCCACGCGGTTCTCCAGCGCGGTGATGAATGGGTGAGGGCTGCTCCTGCAAGACAACAGCAGCAGAGTTCACGACGCAGATGTGACGTGCTAGAGGGAGTCACCATTACTATTTGTGCTTTTTCTGTGGTTTGCATGTTGGAGCACAGACTTTACAATGCTGCTTAGTTCTTACTATTTTCCAAAGCATTTGATTTAGTTTCACAATCACTTCCTTTTGTCTGCACAGCCATAGTTGGAATTCATTTCCCGACACCATGAAAACGATGTTCTGCTGGTTCAGCTTCTGGCCCACTGCAGTGACGTAGAGCTGTGCTCCAGGGTGTTCAGGTATGACAAACAGCAGCTGGAGACGGCCATCTCAAAGGCCGTATCTTACACAAGCCTAAACCAAACCATTACATTTATCCCTTACATTTAGCAACGTAAATTACAGATATGACAGACCTTAACTGGAGAATGTGACCCCTGAAAATAGTCAACCAGAGAGAAGCCGTCTCACAAAAGGACCTTCGCACAAATAATAGGGCGACCGTGTGGTTAGCAGGTCCGTCCTTCAATCAGAGGATCTGCGGTCCCCGGCTCTGCTAGCCCATGTCAATGTGTCCTTGAGCAAGACACTTAACCCTGAATTGCTCCCCGCAGCTGTTCTACGGTGTGTGAATGTAAGTCGCTTTGGATAAAAGCGTCAGCTGAAGTAATGTAATGTAAAATAAGACAAAAAGGAACCGTGTAATTCTCAAAACACCTGCAAAGACTGAAATCCACCTTTTTGCACTCAGCTGTATGGGCATGTTTACAACCTCGAGACGCGTAATTCATGGTGCTGTCAGGGTCCATGATCCATTCTCTGTGAAGCTGCCGGCCGTTTCTTCTCCTGACAACCGGCCCAACACTGAAACCGTCTGCAGAGAGAGCTTTAACCCAACATGAGGGTTGAGCCAACCTCAGTGTCTGAAGTCGCATTCGCTCACCGGTGCAGCCAAATCGTTTCTTCTCATATACATCCATCCATACATATACCTTTTGATTTTCATCTCATACTGAGAGGTCCATATTAAATATGCCTTGATCAGCTCCATCTCTCATATTCAAACGATATATTCTGCTTGTAATTGGTAGTAAAATAGCAGTTTAAAGCCTCAAGGTTCTTGGTACCGAGTTCCCCGTCCTCCACCTGTCCCGTCCTGTGAGTGCAAACAGCACACTGCCTCCATTACTCTTGGATTGGCAAACCCATTAAGTCCAGACAAAACACTGGGGTCAAATCCAAGGTGAAGCCCACAGACAGGCCGGAGGTCAACTCAACAGCACTTAACCCACGCCTTCCATCCATCACATATCTAAGTGGAGGAAGGAAGTGACAGAGCATGTCTGTGCATGTGGCAGACTGGAGCGAGGCCCCGACATGGACTTCAGCGCCCCCCTCCTCCTCTACATGCTCTAATCTGTCCGAGCATCTCTGCTCCCCTCCTCGGGTTCCCTGAGTCTGTCTCCTCAACACGGCTCCCATCCATCAGCCTCCCACAGCACTTTCAGCGGCCGCACAAAGGGAGCGGCAGGAAGTGGAGGCAGAGACCCTCCTCCTTTTAGTTCAACTCCAAGTTCACCAGTGAATCAGAGTGCTGGCAGACTGATGGGCCAGGTACGAGCTGGAATGCTCCGCTTCCTGGGGAACGTCCGCCGCTTCCACCGACCTCTGTGGGGAAGTCTGGGTTTGCCTCATTTACCATCGGAAAGCATCACGGCAGGCAAACGTCACCAAAACATCAGCCCTCAGAAATCCCTTTCCTCTTGAAGCTATCTTTAAGAGATACTACATGACATTTTCCTCACAAGGTACCAATAAACCCACTTCTCATCTCTCAACAGTTTGGTGTCTGGCAGCAGTCCAAACATGCACAGCTGAGGCCAGGAAGCTCCACTTCCTTTAGAGAAATAGACTTGTCCTCTAGAAAAGCATGCTGATGTTTCCTCTAGTGTACATTTAGCGTCAGTACCAAGGCACAGGTATCATAGTGGCACTAGTATTACCAAACGTCATCTTTTATTCACTTGAATCACTTTTTATTCAGTGAAATAAGACGAGACATGAGAGACAAGAAGATGAGAATGAAGAACAGAGGCTGAAGACAGGACTGACAGGATCAAAAGAAAAGCTTGTGGGAGTAGAGAAAGTCTGAATGTTAACTCAAATAATACAGAATCCATTTTATTTTGATTAATCCGTTTTCAGAATTCAATGTTAACTGTGGTTGTAGTTATAGTGCTTTATGATCGTTGTTGTTCATGTGAATACTTCCTGTGTAATGAAGTGAGAAAATATAATGTCCCTGAGAGGGATTAGTGATGAAGCACTTCTAAGGTTGAGACATTACAAATGAATGGACACCATGTTGCTGACACACCATGCCATTGGAACAGACAGCATCACATCAAGGTGCATCCGGAGGTAGTCCTACACATCCTACTGGCCGAGAAGAGAGAACTGTAAACTGCCCATCAATACTCCTAGATTTAAGATGATTGTCATTAACAGACATTAAAGATAGCAGAGAGGATCGCCTGCATGCTGGGAAAGTAAAACTCCATGTGGGGCTCGTGAATCTACTAGAATAAAGAATGAATCGGTGGCAGGTAAAGACCGAGTGTAGGGGCATTTCAAAGATCCAGGAAACAGGAGTTTGGTTCAATAAAGATGAAACATGCCAATTCAAGTTAGTCTTTGTTGTTATTTGATAACCGCTAATAATAAAAGGGGAAAGTAAAACTGGATTGATTTTGGGCAGGTATTTGTAGGAAAAAAACAAATAATAATAATTTGAAACCACGAACTCATGAGATACGAGTCAACTTTGGGCAGAACTTCATTTACCATTTACCATTATCAGATATGTATTTGATCTATTTTTGTATTGTGTGTGTTAGTTATGTCATTACACAGATGTTTTCATTTCCAGTGCATAAAGGCTATTCACTATATTATATATGCATCTACTCCACTCACTAACTGTGATGGACCCGACTCATGTCTGGAGCCCAAAGTGAGAATAATTACAAGTGATCTGTCATTTAGAAACAGGATCACAGTTACATCGTCGTTGTCCACCAGAGCACTGACAAGTGGGTTTATCAATCAGAACACTGCTTCTCAGTTCTCTGATAACTAACTAGCTACTGTGATGATCTCAGATTAGTCCACTTTACGTCTGTGACCTTTTCTCCGTCTGTTCAGCCTACGATTGCTATTGATCACCACCCCTGAATGTGAGTGTAACACAGACTCATACTGCGTATTACCGGAGCAGGCAGAAAGCCTGCAGGGGACATCCAGGACAGACTACACTACAGCCAGGCATCCCATAAGGAACAGGGTGGTGTGGCGGACAAGAGCCCTGAACCCTCCCTGATCCTGCTGGGGCGAAGTGGCTCAGAGTCTCTGTGGCAGATTGCACAAGGCAGCGGCGAGCAGACGGTCAACAATGGACGCCAGTGTGCATCCTCCATTAATCCTGCAGCACTTAAAGTTGCCCAGCGGTGCCAGGCCCGACGACCAATGGAGGGCCAGACCGACGGGCCAACGGCGCCACCCTGCTGCCCCCAGCACATTCATCTTCCCACCGGGGAGGTGCCGGACGCCAGACAGACGCAGACAGCTGAGGCAGCGACGAAGACGGAAAGAGACAGAAGAGGACAATGGGAAAGAGGAGAGGAGGAGAGGAGGGATAGCGATGTGGAGAAAGAGAGGTTAAGAGGGAGTGAGGTACATGGAGAGCGGGAGGGAGGAAGGGAGTCATGAAGGAAAAAGAAAAGAAACGACAAAGCGCCACAGTCTTTTTATCGCCCGCTGTAACTGATTAAGGAGGCCCCAGGGTCCTGGCAGAGGAGCAGGTCTAAGAATGGAGGGGGAGGAGGGGGGGGAGGAGGGGGAGGAGGAGGAGGAGGGGGGGGGGGGGGGGGAGGAGGAGGAGGAGGAGGAGGAGAGGAGGAGGAGGAGGAGGGGGGGGGGGGGGGGGGGAGGAGGATGGGGAGGAGGAGGAACTTCCCTATACAGCACAACACTATATTTGCCTGGGGACATTCAACCGGTTTGACGGACCTGAACCACAGAGGACTGGTCCTCCTCTGAATAGGAACTGTTTCGTCAGCATTATCAAATCAAGACCTTCCTCTTATCAAAAGCGTCCAAGTAAGCTTGACCTTCCACTGAGATTTCAGAAAATTGTGAAAATGCCAAAGTTTGACACACAAGCAGCAAGACAATCAGGCAGCAACTAAACCAAACTGCACCCAAAATGTGGATGATAAGTGCTCATTGATCTTAGTCACAGCAGATTTTTTAATGGTATTAATAAGAATAACACAATCGGCTATCGGCCTAGTGACAATAACTCTCTGGGAACATTCTCACACTGATGGGAGGAGCTAAGGTTCCACCTGTCCATCAGGAGTAACTAACATTCACACACTGATGGGAGGAGCTAAGGTTCCACCTGTCCATCAGGAGTAACTAACATTCACACACTGATGGGAGGAGCTAAGGTTCCACCTGTCCATCAGCAGTAACTAACATTCATACACTGATGGGAGGAGCTAAGGTTCCACCTGTCCATCAGCAGTAACTAACATTCACACACTGATGGGAGGAGCTAAGGTTCCACCTGTCCATCAGCAGTAACTAACATTCACACACTGATGGGAGGAGCTAAGGTTCCACCTGTACATCAGCAGTAACTAACATTCACACACTGATGGGAGGAGCTAAGGTTCCACCTGCACATCAGCAGTAACTAACATTCATACACTGATGGGAGGAGCTAAGGTTCCACCTGTCCATCAGCAGTAACTAACATTCACACACTGATGGGAGGAGCTAAGGTTCCACCTGTCCATCAGCAGTAACTAACATTCACACACTGATGGGAGGAGCTAAGGTTCCACCTGTCCATCAGCAGTAACTAACATTCACACACAGTAGAACAGCTACAGGAGACATTTTGGGGTTCAGTGTCTTGCCCAGGGACACATCGATGTGGCCTCGCGGAGCCGGGGATCGAACCACCGATCCTCTGATAGAAGGAGGACCCTGCTCACCACTGAGCCAGAGTCGCTGGGTTCCCGGCTAACATTTCCACCAGTGCGTTCCACCTCACTTGCGTTTACCTGCATTCAGCCAAAGCCTGCTCAAACGTGATTGGTCAATACTGCTCGCACTACAAACTCTTTCGATGCCAACATCTTAATAAACTGGATGATAACATTAATTCTATAATCTCTTCTGTCTTGATGTGACCAGAGAACATCAATAGGAGGCAGACAGGAGCGGCCTGATTTGCTGTTTGAACCTACAGTCCTATGAATCCTATGCTCCATATGAAATAGATCCTCCAAGTCTGTGACTATAACCCTGATGGTATCATCGATTACACAAGATCAAGACATAGAGACACATGTTTTAACACTATGCATGCTGTGTATTGTGTGTGTGTGAGAAAGACGGACCTGATGGAGTAAGGGCAGGTGAAGAACACGTCTCCGTCTCTCCGGTCGGCCTGCATCTGGAGCAGCCGTCCGATGACCTTCATCAGCCCCTGGACATTTCTGATCACGGGTCACAAACAGCACACAGAGAATAACCAAGAAAGACTCTCCACACAAGAAGCCAAAACATCTGCTCTGCTTCATGAGAGTTGAGAAGATCAATATCAACTGATTTGTGTGTGTTCAGTTATCACGCATTTGCCTGATTATTGGAGCCAACTGCGATCTGTGAGCATCATCCCTGGATTCAATAATTAAGAGAATGTCGAAGCCAATGTTGCATAATGTTGAATAATGTGAATAAGGTGCAGTTCCCATCAGCCTGGTATAAAGCAGCGCTGTTGCCGTTGTCTGCACTGTTAGCACAGCTCAGCCCCCTCCATGTTGAGAGCCGTGTGGAGGCAATCCCTCAATCAGAGATATTCTCTGACTCCTATATGAAGCTTATTTGATTTTTGAAAATAAATCTTTTTTCCCATGAAGTAAATGACTTGAACCACGTTTGATCACATGCCTCCACAACAGTTTGAGAACAGGTTTCTGAAGGTAGATCAAGGCTTAAGTTGACAAAAAGGTGCATCTTAACCACTGCTACAAACCACAGCGAGAGATGACATGTACACATCAACCTAAAATATATATACTGTATTTATATATAATGACTCAGGGTATTAGCAAAACCTTGAATTCTGATGCATTTATAGGCTGTGAATGCTGAGGACATCACAGCATCTGGCAAGTGTTCTACTTAAGGAACATTCTGATGTATCACTATTTGGCTGCCTGCTTCAGAAACACAAGTCAAACATGGAGAGATCAAGTCCCACCTTAAGTGATGACTCAGAACTCAGGATTAAACTTGGTGAGTATAATCTTAATACTATTGACAGAAGTGTCACAGGGAGGTACAAGAATGGCAGAGAACACACGATAGGTCAAATGAAAACCCACGCAATGTCAGATTAAGTAACGCTCTACTTTAACATCTGGGATTGGACGCTGTCCCGGAGTGTGTGTTGTGTACCTGGCCGAGGGCAGGAGGTTGAGGACACTGTTGAGGACGTAGTGCAGGTCTGCGTGACCTTGGTCCACCAGCAGCACGAGGGCGTCGCAGCAGGCCGACCGCACCAGGGCACAGTCGCTGCAGCACTGCTGCCACAGGGCCTCCAGCGCCGGGCCCTAGCAACAACACACAAGTCAAGATCTGGATCCAGATTCAGCTTCAAAGGTCTCATGAAATAAGACGCTCACCCTGTTAAACAATGTTAAAGAAGGTATTTACTGTCCAGACATACTATTTAGACTATATTCAGATTTGGAAATATGAATTTCAAACTAGAAAGGTGCTCTCAGTAGAGTTCAGTGTGTGATTAAATGAATACAACCAGTGCTGTAACGCGTTGGAACCAGACTAATAGAGAGGCACTGTGTGCACTGCTAGTTCCGTTAGCTGAAGACACCATCCAATACCAGAACAGTGTGCAAGCGGTTTCCTCCCACTGTGTCTCTGGTCCCACAGTAGCGGTTGGGGGTCGGCGATGCACTCAGCAGGGTCATCACGGGCGGCCCGGGAGCCAGTTAGCGGTCGTGGGTGAGTCAGCAGGCCGGCAACAGCAGTAACAAACAGGTAAGGTGTTTCAAGGAAGTGAGAGTCACCGCAACCATGAGAGGTCACCCACAACCTCCCACAGTGTGCTGCGGCAGAATGCGAGATTAGTCGCGGACGCACAGAGCCGTGCTCTGATTGGGTCAGAAGTGCCGATCGGATGACACGCAAGACAATTCCTCTACGCACTGCTACAAAGGCCTCAACCAAATTTAGAGTGGAATACGTTTTAATATTCTTCTTCAATGTTGTTCAGAATAGTTGAATAATAAACACATGAATAGAAGTATCGGGTGATACTGCTTCCAGTGGTCGTGATGCTCCTCAAATGGGCAGAAACTCCAACCAGTGAAACCATCTCATGGTTCCAACACATCCCCACCGCTCCAATCAAATAGTCATCTTTCTTTCAACGACTGCTCGCTGGTTCACAGTTTCTATTGAACCCTACTTAGTTATATCACACCCACACATCCTATTGAAACAGTACATACACATACGGCAGTAACGAAGCCATGTCAGTGACTCACCTGGGTGGAGGACTGTGTGATTTGCCCATTCACTCCGATCTCTTTGAGCACCGCAGCTACAAGATGTCTCACCGCCTGGAAGACACACAGCAGGCCTTTTGAGAGAGATCGCTCCATTGGTTCTCTTCCACTCTCTCTTTTCAGTACCAAACAATCCCCTTCTGTTGGTCTGAAAGGTGAGCGGCCCGTTCCTTGTTGCCTCCCATTGGTCGGATGACTGGCCTAGCTCACTCATTGGCCGACATGACAAGAACATCGGCACGGCGAGTTTTCATTACAATGATCGTGGAGCATCCTGGGTAATGTAGTTATTTGTGAGATGAGAGGATGGATATGCAAAGAAAAGAAATGAAGACGATACCAGACAGTAGGAATATGGAATATATCATGTAGCTTTAATCTGGAATAGATTTTTAAAGATAGCGTTTCCTCAACAAGGAGAAGCTATCTGGCATGCCGGCAGGTGAGCTGAACTCCTCCCCTGCCAACGTTCAGCCCGCATGTGGCAGCTGCTACTGTCATTGGTTGCCGTCCAGCGTGACGAGTCATGGCTTACCTGGGCTCGTATGACGGGGCTGGCGAAGTCAAAGCGGATCTTCAAACTCTCCGTCATATCTGTGGGTCAAGCCTAAGAGAGCAGAAGGAAACTCCATCAGAGTAAGTCACAGTTAACAGTGTGAGAATGCCAAAGGAACTGAGGAATATCACATATCGGTGGTGTTGAAGTCGGCCTTTGAAACAGAACCGATGGCAGGGCGACGCACTGCTTGGAGGTATTCAGGGGCCCGGCCCCTTTGAAAGCCGATCCGGGGGCCATGCGTTATTAAATGATTGGCCCGTAGCCACCACATCATTTTGCATTCAATTATTCACAAGTCATCAGTTTACCGCTGCGCTCACCAACCCACGAGTGGCCCATCTCGGGTTGTGTCATGGGGGCCGGGCGATACGCTGTACAGGTGCTGACCGCCAGCTGTCGGAGGCCGCAGCCCACAGCTGCTCTCCAGCAGGTGTACTTTTACACGTCAATATTTCAGATATCAGCTTATGAATAGGGCTGGCTATGGAAATACACGTTTGTGGTTCTGCTGGGTATCAAAAACTATCTTTAAGTTAACCACAAATCTGATTTCCAAAGACGACGAGTTCTGAAAACTAGTTTAACTAAAGAACTGTGTTCTTTAGTTAAACAACATATATAGTATATATTGTATTTTTAAGTCACAGTCTGGTGTCTGTGCCAAGACCTGTGCTGGATGTTGTATGATCAGTAAAATGTTGTCCTTTTCCACATCATAAGTGGTTTTAAAGGGTATATTTGAAATATCTGTGGAGAAAAAAGGCAACAAATATGTACAAATATGAAGTACACATAACTTCAGGTCAGACAGCAGCATACATTACAGCTTTTAAGTCCTAACTGGGAACATTTGAGCGCCTTTCCCACCAACTCTTTTTCTCCGTTCATTATCTGTAAACCGATATATGGTTTAACATGACTATAAAGACAGGGAACACGAGCCTCATGGGCCTGACCTCTACAACCCCCTCCCCAAACACACCCAACCCACCCCCCTGCTGTTATCTCACTGATAAGCCAGCCTGCTTTGCTGTACTTTCCTGCACCCTGCTCCTGCTCGCTCTCCACTTGCTCCCACTGACACATAGGCAGGTGAGTACTGCTGCACAACTACGCTGACGATTGAGGCAATATTGATCAATGTTTGTGGACAACGATGCTGCTTATAATTGAATCGAATATCTGCATGTGTTCCTATCATACTTTAGCTAAACACTCTTTAAAACGAGTGTGAGGAGTTTGACAGGAGTGTGTGTGAAAGGTTTAATTTGCAGTGAAACTAATTAGAACGACTCAATCATCTCTTGTCATGGTTTGGGTGACAGCTATAATTTAGAAGGAGCTGGCTTCTTCTCTAATTTAAAGACAAGTCGATGGTCAGCTAAACCAAGAAAGAAAAACAGTTTGTACATCAAACTGTTCCGGTGGTTTCTACCACATATGTACCTTAGAGAAAAACAATATGGGCTGGCCTGTACTGCTAGGTCTGCATTAGCGATAGAAGGGAGGACAATGCGTGGACAGTGTTGAGCCAACAGTGCTTTAGAAATGACACCACTGAGGCTTTACTGTGTGACGCTGGCCGCTGCAGACCGCACAGGCCGGACAGGCACGTGGGACTTCTGATGGGCTTTTCAGGTGGCACAACACACACTCTTTCACGTCCATGTTGGAAGGCCTCATGTGGTATCAAACAATAGAAACACAGTCGATTGTGTGAATCAAAGTGTTTGGGCGAAAGCTAGTTTTGATGAGTTAATCATCACTTCATTAGAGGCATCTTATTAGGGTTGGGCAAGCATTTTAATTTGGCCATGAAACAATAAGTCAGTTATTGTATTCAACAGTCATAGTAATTAATGAGGCATTTTAAATCATTTATTTAGCAAAAATGCTCCCACCCTCTGGTTGCAGCTGCTCAAAATGGAATGTGAAGAAGATTTGCTGCTTTTCCATTTTTAAGTTAATTAATTATTGGAGGGATTTGGATTGTTTACCGTCAAAACACGTTATTTAAGGATGCTACTGTGGGCTTTATGATGGGTAACTTTCACTGTCTTTAACATTTTATAAAAAGGTGTTAAATATCAAGTTCTCATCGCTGACTGAGAGCAATTCTTGTTTCTATGGCGCACTAAATAGTCTTTAAGAGTTGTATGCAATCAGCAGTCATTTTACCAAAGAGCTGTACATGTCATCTGAAGACATAAAGTACTAACAGAAAGCCATAAACAATGCACCACTTTGTTCAGTCCTGCGGGACGTATCGCTGTTACGTAAAGTGTAATGATCAACATCACTCTCACTCCATCCCACGTGACGCAGTACTCAGCCCTAGTTACTTTACACCACCGTCCAGCAGGTGTAGCCGCACGTCAGTGGTGCATTTGAGCAGCCAGTTAGTTTGTGCTTCTTTTTGTTTATTATTTTTAACATGCCGTTCGGTAGATCATATGTGTGCTGAATTAAAGGACCCGTTCTGCTTTGTCAGAAGATGCGTCCAGTAGTGTTTTGTGCGTTACAATATTGTGTGAAAATAAAGATGAGTGATGTGTCAACGGGCTCTTTACTGTTGTGGTCGGATGCTGGCGACGTGTCGTACATAACCAGCCACGTAGGGGCTTCAGAATAAACCTTTGTGAGGCAAAAAGCTACTACGTAGTTATAATAAAACGGAATACAACACAGCGGCTAGTACATTAACTTATAGCTAGCTGAACCGGCTAATATGAGCTACAATCGGGTCATAAACACAACAGCTGGAGAGAGTCCGCTGACCGAGCATTCGTAACAATGACGCCGGCGGACTGCCGTCCCTCCTGCAGCGGACTGAGGGCCACGTGGGTCTGTCGGTTTAAAACTAACCAAAGTTGTGCATGTTGCTGCCATAACTTTACCTCATTCATCGAGCATCCTGCGAACCGGGGAACCCGCGTGTAACTACGGCGTGTATCGAGGGCCAAAATGAATGGAGTCCGAGGAGCCCCTCGCCCACAGCACATAACCTTTCGCTGCAAATACTGTTGTAATAACCTCCGAGTAACAATCAAAACTTTACTGTATTGTTAAGGTTTATATAAATGTGTATATAGAATAGTGTGTAATCTGTGTTAACAGCTGTGATCATACTGCCATCAAAGGTGGACTCTAATGTTCATACAGAGTGAGACATTGGGGCTGCCCATAATTTAAATGTAATTATTATTGCATCCATCATTTTTTTAAATTGTATTAATGAATTTATCTAATTATGTTAGTCCTATTGATCGCATTTTCAAGGGTGACCCGAGTAGGATATAATTGTAAACATTAGAATACAATAAAAGTAGCAAGGCGTCATAATTACGTTTCCATGTCTAATGTTTCCCATAAAAACTGCCATATATTCATCAAAAGAGCTTGAAAAGTTCTGTCTCCGCTTTGTTTGTTGAAAGTCAGATGTATTGTTGTCACAATAACATTTTTAATCACACCAGTCCGACATTAACCGTTGCGTTTGACTGCTTTCAAAGGGTTTAAACACCTCGTATAAACTGTTAAAGAAGTACCTGTTTTGCAAGTTTTCCCTTGGGACTTGAAGGCAACATAAATACAGGATAGTCGCACCCATGCCAATTGGAAGCCCGTGTGGCTGCTGTTCTCTTATTGGCTCTTTCCGTCTCGGGCTCTGTCTGCAGACCAGCCCTCCTCCGAACGCCAAGCTGCGCCTGCGCTTTAACCCGCAGGATCGTTAGGTTTGCCGAATTGTGGCAAAGAGTTAACGGAAACGAGAGAATGTTATGGTCAAAATAAAAGGATGCAACATATTTGACAAGATGCAAATAATATGAGTTCCTGGGACAGGGATGTCTTACGTGTACAGATTGTAAAGCCCGCAAAGGCAAATTTGTAATTTGTGATTTTGGGCTATACAAAATGAACTGAATTGAATTGAATATTACATTACATAATTTAGCTGACGCTTTTATTCAAAGCGACTTACAATAAGTTCATTAAACCATGAGTCCAAACTCAGAACAACAAGAATCAAGCAAGTATAATGTCATTGAGGTTACATTAGGTTTCATTAGGTTACAGTAGGTTTCATTAGGTTACATTAGGTTTCATTAGGGTTCATTAGGCTACCTTACAATGTAAGGTAGCCTAATGAACCCATGCTTTATTGTAATTACTCAATTGTTTTTGGCCAGTTGCAATAAAACATATACATGCAAAGAATCCATGTATCCATTAATCTCTGCCAACTGGACGAGCAACCAGGGAAAACATAAACATGTGAAAACAAAAGGAACTTTTTGTGAAAAGTCATGTTACTACCTGCTGCATATACACATGGCAAACCAGCAACAAGTCTCATATACATTTTGATTGGGAGACAATGCTAACAGGTCTTGTAATGTGGCATATTATCTAATTTATATGAGCATGACATACAAAGCAACTAATTTATTACAGTCGTTCTGCACAGATACAAGGTCTTTATTTTCCTCTCTGTGTCATAAATGTAATTTAACGTACATTAATTGTAATAGCAAGGCCAGAAAACACATTTTATCTCACAGGTTTATTCAGCAATGCTGGTAATTCAATATTTAGAATCACAAACATGCATTCATGACCACAGTATTTTTAAAGACTCTGTCCAGGGTGTCCAAATAACACTTCTCAGTGGGCCTCCCTAATTCTCCGAACGGCCGCACTGCGATGTGTCTTTTATTTTGAAAGTCCGCAGCGGAACCTCTCCGGGGTACTGCGTGGCGATTGAAAGCCGGCGAGGCTTTGAAAGTCTTGAGTGTGACTTCAGTCCAGGAGAGACCATGTCCGCCGTCACAGGCAAACTGAATGCACCTCTACTCTCATTTAAAACCAATTCTCCATGAAATAACAGTGACGCGGGGCCTCAAGGATGGCCAACTCGGTGAGTAGCCCGCTGGAGGCTTTGCTTGCCAGCCCGGTCTCATGGACTATATTTTTTGGGCACATTTATCTGTTTTGCCACACCAGAGGAGTTGGTGCTTTTTACTCCGTTACGAGGATTTTCCAGCCGTAGAGCTAGCTTGAGCCGATACGTGCCGCTATGTCCTGACTGCCCAGTGCAGCGCAGACGGGCATGTATTCGTGTGCTTCTCCTCCCCAACAAACACGCGTTCGCTTCTACGTAAATTAAGGCCATTTCCAATTAAGCCTACAGTCCATTCTTCAATTCGGCATGATGTTGCACGCGGTGCATAATGTGGCACGTAAACGGGGGATATAACAGGTCAACTTCCAAGTGTTTCTCTAAGTTGTTTTCAAATGCCATGTCATTTCACAGCCATACCCCATGGTAGGAAACCGTGGGAGCACATTTCAGTCAACAAAGTTCGAGTGAATGTGAAGTGCTCCATGGGTGGTGCGGTTGAACCAGTCCTGGACGTACCTGTATGCTGCAGCAGTAAACGTGGCGAAAAGACTTCTACATGTCACGAGCCGCTTGAACAAAGAGAGTGAAGGGTTCATTTAAAGTTAGTTAAATATGGAAGCCTAATATAGATCTTATTTTGTCATTCTGTCAAACAGCTGGGGGCTCTTTCTGTTTATTTATTTTCAACTTTTCTTAATCTTGAGTCGTAACCCTCCATCGTTGTGTTTGGCAGGGTGCTGTTCAGGTGAAACTAGAACTTGGTCATCGTGCCCAGTTGAGAAAGAAACCCACCGTGGAAGGCTTCACCCACGACTGGATGGTGTTTGTCCGGGGGCCGGAGCAGAGCAACATCCATCACTTCGTGGAGAAAGTGGTTTTTCACCTGCACGAGAGCTTCCCCAAACCCAAAAGAGGTAAGAGGCGTGGTTCTGTGTCTGTACAATGCGTAATGCTGCTTTAGTGTGTCCTCTCAACGCCACTTCGTACATACAGATGCCCGCTGCTGCTTTTGGGTGTGAGAGCGCCTTGATTTGGGTTTCTGTAAAGAGGAACAGAGACCCGGGAGGTTGGGGTTGTTTGGTTCCAGACCTCCAGGCTCTCTGCTGCTAACCAGCCCGTGAGCCTGGAACACCAAGCAAACAAAGTCTTTAAAGCCAAGGTTAGACCGCTGATTGCTGTTCATCATAAACCCGTGCAGTCTCCTCACCACTAAAGGACGTACACACACACTCTGCTTATGCAACGTCCCAGAGCCCAATGGGATCTTTTAATTTGGACTTTCCAAAACCCAGCTGGCCATTATGAAAACGGTGTGATTCCTTTTCAATTTGATGGATTAGTTGAATAATCGACGAATCACTGCAGCTGATCTGGGATGATCATGCACAATGAATCTGACATGAATCGCACCACCACTGTGCAGTTAAAGTTTTTTTTAACAGTTTTCTCTGCGTAACCTCCTGCTGTTTTGTGATTGGTTGGTTTGCACAGATGGGTTGTAGCTGTTGTCACATGGGGTGAATTCAGTACCACATTTCTGACTGGGCCAGGGTTTTTGATGCGGCTCTAAATCCTTCCGCCAATGGGGATCCGCTGTTTTGGGTTGAGGCCCGAGGTTTTTCGCCATGCTTCTATCGTGGCTGTGAGCTTTCCTGTCGGACGGTGTGCAGGGAGGGCCTTTAGTCTTTGTGGTCAACCATGCATCGTGCCGTGTGAGCTGAAGGAGTCCTAATGGAGCATCTGGCCCGGAAGGGATCAATTAAAATCTCCTCTGCTTCAGGATTTTTTTTTTCACCCCACTTCAGTCTTTTGTGAGTTCAGGGGTTTGTTGGGTGAGACTGACGCTTGGCATCGGGCCAACATTGAGTCCTCCTGTTGCTTCTCATGTAATTACATAGTTACAGAGTCAGGTTGCACGCAGACATTTGATTTATAGTCCACCCTCGCCAATAATAATAACTCTCTGGCGTTTTTTCTGTTAATTAGGAGCAATATGTCCATCTGTCTATTTGTGCCGTTTAGAAAAAAACATCAGTAATGCACGCTGGACACATCTGCAGTAAGATGAGAGTCTTTACACGGCTGTATCTAGAGCTGCAACTATTGTTTATTTTCATTATCAATGTAAGCAGCCACTCGTTTTTATGTTTCATGTTTTGGTTCAAGAAAATGGTGTTTAATTAAAACTTATCAATGATGTTTTCACATCCAGTCAGCGTCCGGCTGAACAAAGCCATTAGCCTGGCTTCAGTGAGGAGTGTCATGGTTCTCATGCTGACTCATCTGCTTTTTCCACAATACCAACATGAAATGAGGGAAACGTAACACGTCAATGTTTGCATGGAAGTGTCCCTGACATACATATTGTGTACTGGTGAAATCACACTGAAAGTATTTTTATACTCTAGTTTGTCACCAGGAGCCTCTTTTTAACTGACCTCTGACTCCATCGATGCATTTTAGTCTGATATTTTTTGATAAACAATTAGTCGAAAAAGCAATAAAACAAATCGGCAGATTAATTAGTAATGAAAAGTCCTGAAATACAGTCTGTATAACTGTTATCCTTTGCTCCATTTTAAAACAGGCCTTTTATGAGTCTTTAAGCTGTAAACTAAGATTCAGAAAGTCAGAGTTCTTGTTTCCCATCAAGAACATTTACATTTTCAAGAAAAGGGAGAACAAATCGTGTTTGCAGACATTAAACCTGTGTCTTTCTGAAATGCATCAACAAGTCAAATGGTATTACTATGTATGGTAAAATATGCCTGGACTCTTGATGATGATGAGGATGATGTTAGCCATGAAAAAAAAGAATGTCATTTGTTCACTTCGCCTTCCAAGGCCCAGAAGCTGCGCAGCTTCTGGGCCTTGGAAGGCGAAGTGAACAAATGACTAGATGCAGGAATGACTCTTAAAGACCTCGTCTAAAGCCGCTTGAATCGGCATGTTGAACAAAGGTTCAGCTGCTCGACATTTCTGTGATGAACATGAGCTGCTGTGAACACCTGCCTCCAGAGTATACCGACAGTATGACCTTTTAACGGCCGGGCCAGTATCAGATAGATGGAGAGTGTTTGTGTGAACTAATATAAATTACAAGCCATTAAAGGTCCAAATTAAAGGTAACTTGCATTTCATTTCAGTGGGAACAGTGTTGTTTGCCAGTGCATCAAAGTTTGGTGTCTTTTTGGTTGTGGCAGTTCTCAGGACAGATCTGAGGTGTTCATCAGTTAACTGGGATCTGAGGCTGATTTCTGGATGTTCAGCACGCTGAACGTCTTCTCACACGGAGGCGGAGCCAAGCAACACCAGCATCCTCTGTGCCATCCTCCTGATGTTTAGTGAAGCATAAAATCATCCAGTTTAAGGAAGTTGAACTTCTCCAAGATAGTGACATTGAAGATAAATCTGTTCCAATTGCAACTCCTGCGGCGCTGTTCTGTCTTGTGACAGCCCAGGCCCGTCTTAAACTTGGTGTGCCGGAAGAAACACGTTGGGCGCAGTCCAGTTGCCAATTCCACTGAGACTCTGGATACATGACGTCCTAGAATCAGGCCGAATACACTGCCGTTACTGGGCCGCAATAAAAAATAACCAGGGCCAGCATCGGCCCGAACCCGACACACCAGAAGAATCGGGCCAAATAATTTCTATAATGTTAGATTTGGCCCAGATTCGGCAGTCATCAATGGGCCAGAACCTGCTTTAGTGCTGGCTGCCGATAAACCCGGCTGCCATATCTCAGTCTGGATTTGCCCGTGTCTGTGAACAGCGAAATCTGGACCAGATTTGACCAAAATTAAATGGGCTCAGGCTGGCTCACATTTGGCCGCATCGAGGTCAGCCGACACTCGGCTACAATACAGCCGAGTCCGTTGGCTACCTGGGAGGGGACATGACACCACCTGAAGTGACTCAAAATTAGAGAACCGGCGGCAGAATTCTCCGTGCAGGTCGTCCAGTGACTTGCTGTATTTCTTCACACGTCGAGTGGCTGGGGGAAGGAAGCTGGAAGGCAGAACCCAATAGGTTACATCTCAGTCTCGTGGGTCTGATGCGTGTTCCTTATGCCGAGGAAAATAACTTTGTATTCAGCTGTTAGTTCATTTTACAACTTTAAAAACAGATTTTTTTAATAAGGGCTACTAGAGTGTTCGTACTGGGGAGTGAGATCAACTGAAATGCCGTGTATTGCAGGAAAAAGACTACATGAATGCTGTTTTTACTATAATTTGGACAATCTTGTACCAATATTCGACGGGCCGGATTAAAAAGCACAACGTCCATATACGGCCCGCGGGCCGTAGTTTGCCCATACCTGGTACAACCCCTTGATTTATCACCAAATTGATGGGCCTCCGCGCTGTGGAAAGGTTTTGGAAGAGGACGTGTTTTGAAACTCATTTACCACAGAGCTTCCAAGCAGTCAAATTCCTTCTGCTGATATGGACCCTTCAAAGCTTAACGTTTCTCCTGAAAGGCCTTTGATGACATGTGACCAGATGGGGTTTGGCTTCATCCCGCTCTTCTTGATATGTGGCTGGAAGACTTGAGGCCCGGAGCGCAGCAGCAGAACTCTTCTAAGTCTCTGCGACGACACATGCCATGAGATCCCTCCAGAGCCGGTGGAGTCTTCGGGGCCCCGACTGTTTCTACACGGCAACGGATTGTGAGCCAAAGTGCTTCTTGACAGGTGGAAGCCAAAGTGGAATACATCCGAGGGAACGATGGTTTCAGTTGTTCCAGCTGTTCAGGAGAACAATTAAACTAAAGTCACCCACAGGTCCACTCTCTGGCCACCAGATTGAGAATACATGATCTCAAAGGGTCTACGGTTTTTTGAAAATGTACCTTATTTGATGAACGACTTTACAGTCCAGGAGTTCTTTTGTGGCAACATTGGTGGGTTGAAAGCAAGTTAGATGGAGGTCAGTTCACTTGCAGAGATTTAGAACCACCTGTCCAGGAGAAAGGATTTGACTGTGACTAGAGAGAGACAAAGTGATGCTTGAAATGAGTTGGCGCTAAAACAATGAATCGATCGTTGTTCCATGACCTTTTTTAAAGCTCATTTTACAAATGCATGAAATAACAGGAGCTTTGCCTCATAGATTAATTGTATTTCTATGGTTGGTCCTTTTTGCTTGACAAAGGAATTTAACAATTATTAGATGACAAACAACTTTTCACCCGAACAAGTTGGCTTCTTCGATGTAGTTTGTTGTGTTTGACACCATCCAGCATACTCTTCTTTTCTCTTCTCACCAAAGTGTTTCAGCTGTTGAAGATTACAGCTTTTTCCTCACCTGCACGTCTCTCATGGTGACCCTCCATCCCCTCGAGAACAAAGCAGGAGGCGTTTAAACATGTTGTAAGCACAGAGTGTATCCGTCTAAAGGGATTGAGTGCTCGCGTTTTATTTTCAGACAGATAGAATTGTACTGCTTTTTTCAGTTTTACTTAGTAGCCTTGGAAACCTGATAATTAGTGCACTGCATGGCCAAAGATGAATACTCACAAACATTGTTTTGACCCCTTTTGAATACGAGCCTAGTGTGCTGAGAGTCAGGTGTACTTCAGGGTTCTGCGAAGAGGACTGCGAGAAGAGAGCGTTTGTTGTGGACCAGAGATCTCCTCTAATCGTACATCAAGCTCCCCTTTACACATGTGGAAATAAAGGGAAATGTGTCACGGCTACTTGGCTCACTCCCAGGTTGGATGGAGGAGGCGTCTATTGTTTAGTTGAGTGTCGGCCACGCTTGATTTGCTCTTGTAACGATGCTGACGGGCTCACATGGCCGGCTGATAGGATTTCACAAAGCCTGTCCCTCCGAAGTCTGTTCTTATCGCCAGAGCTGCAGCCGCCAAAACACAGAAGCGGTCGAAACAAGTGACGAGAGCGCAACTTCCTCCCACTCTCTGTGATTTGTTGCAGCTGCCCGACAACACATTAAGATTAATGACGAATCAGTCCGTAAAGCTGCCACCGCGCTTCATTATGGCCACGCGGTTTAACAGGCCGGCGTTGCACGGCGTTGCCACGGCGACGGTCCGATGGCAACGCAGTCTGAACAAATGGAGGTAAAGGAGCTCTTTGGAACCAGTGAAGGGGGCTGCTACTTTGGCAATAGGAGGCAGCGGCTCACGCTGCTTAAGCACCTCATTTGGAGCCTCGGCTGCCATTTAATCTACTCTGGAGACGGCGTTGCTTCAAAGGTGTGATATTTCAGGGGACTGTCGCTTTTATGGACAGACGTAAGACATTGTAATGGGAAAGAAATGGGCCAGCGTGGTGCTGTGCAGGAAAGATTCACGAGAGCTGGGGTTCTTTTTGTGTCTTGGTGGAGACCGAGGTGCTCTTTGTTCCAGAGGAGGAGAGAGAGGCTTCTAGCGGGCTGCTGTTTGAGCTGGCCTGGACCTGCAAACCTCTAGTATTCTCTGCGTTTTTGGTCCAGCAGGAAATACAAAAGGCAAAGGGTTTGTCATTTCCCATGACAAATTAATTCGTCAGTCCGTCGGTGTGAGAGCCACTGCTGGGTCAGTGGATGATTCCTCCTCCACTGTAGACTGTGCCCCCCGGCTGTCTTCACCTCTGAGTTTGAAGTGCTGAGGTTAACATGTTAGTCAGTCCCACAATGGAGAGCTCAAAGGAAACACCAGAACTGTACTGAGCCCCCACCCAACCGTGACTCTGTTTAACGGTGCACCCAAAGTAGCATGGCCTGCAAGGCACTGTGTCATACCTGGACGACAAATGGCTTCTGCTCATTTGTACTGGGCAATGGATAATTACTGGACATTGGCAGCACGCCCCTGTAACTTATTATAAGACCATGACATCTCCCATATGATGAGAGGTTTTTTAGACCCCGTTATATGAGCTGTACTTCCAGAGCAAAACCCAACATGGTTATGATCACAACTGTCCCACTGCCAAAGCTGCGGTCCTCTCTCTTTTGAAGGTGTTCCACGAGTGCCAAGTCACAAACCTAGTTAGAGTGCATGAGGTTAACGCTACAGTAAATATTTGATTCACAGGGCGTACAAAACCCAAGAAAGCTGCAGACCAGGCTGAACCTCCTATACAAAACTGTTACGAGACTGATTTTATGAATATATATATATATATATATATATATATATATATATATATATATACCACTTTGTGTGTTCCTTCCAATAGAGACGTTTGTTGTGATCTAGTTATGTGACCCCCTGAAAATAATTAGCTGTATTGCTTATTTTATGAGACACTTTTTGCACACAGGGACGATGCTCTTCTCCAGGTGGATGTGTTGACCTCGTTAAGGTCTCATTTCTGCCCTTGTGACTTGAAACTTGAAGTGTCCTCAACAGTTTCCCTGAACATTTTCATCTGAAGCTTCACGTTTTTCCAAAAGGCCTTCTCAGAGACACAGAAAATCACTTCCTTACACCCACACTTACTCAGAGTATCTCCTTTCCTCAGAGAAAGAGCGTTCTGTTCGGTGAGCCAGATTGGCGACAGTATAAGCCCCTGACATTGTACACACATACACACACACACACACACACACACACACACACAGATTGATGCCTTAATGATTGGGCCAACATGTTAGCCTCTGGCCATCTCCCTGGCTCCGTGGAACGCTCCCATGAAGCCTTTTAACTCCCCTCATGCTCTGCTCAGGCTTAATTTGTGGCTTGTGTGCACATACCACATAAGTCAAGTCACTGCAGTGACCTACACATCAGATTCACATCCTCAGGCTCACTGTCTCACAAGCGGCAGTGCATTCCTGTGCTCTTTGCTGTGGTTTTGCTAATGTGATCTGGGATGATACCAGTATTGATATGCTTCCCTCTGCATGTGTGCACATGCGGTTACTTTTGTTTTGCCTGAATACAGTAATGATACTGAGGTCATAACCTTTTACTGAGAAAGGGTTGCCACATCTCTTCCGTTTTTTCAGTTCTAAATGTATTAATTTGCACCAAAAAAAGCAATAAATCCCATGCATTGTAGAAACGGGCAGCAGCTGGATGTAATATTTCATAAAAATGTGATTTCTTCAGACATTACTGGATGCCCCTCTGGTTCAGGTGAGACATGAAACCGGGGTCTGACCCATGCAGGTTTTTAAGAAACAAATGCAGATTTGTTTTGAGCACTGGGGGCGTGTATTGGTCAGGTGGTCAGGAACACGACTTTGACTGTATGATAATGTTGCTCTGTGTCTGCTGGATGTGCAAAGAGTCCATCATTTGCTAACGGGAATCTAAAACAAGTGCGAAGAGTCTTTTTATATTTGGATCCCAGATATCGGGGTGCAACGGATCATAAAAGATCGTATTGCAGCCAGACTATATTTATGTTTGCCACTGTCCTTGTACTTCGTTATCGTCATCGATTGTGTTCAAATGATAAGAAATAAGACATTTGAATTGAGTAATTGTAATGCTGTATTATGCGTTTAGAGCTAGTGTTAGGAAGGTCATAATTAATCTCTAATATCTATTTTATAGCAACATTCATTCAAGATTCTTAAAGTTAAAATGTACCTTCGCCCGATACTCACTTTCACTAAACAAAGCTTGAACACATCATCATGTCATTGAATGGAACCTCTGGACTAGCCGTTAGCTTTCCTGCCACCAGCGATTTTAACTCCCAAAACAAAACAATCATCCAGCAGTCAGTCGGCACTGACGGCACTTTGACCGGTTTATTTGACTGTAGATGCTTAATTCAATTTAATTCAGTTTATTTTGATAGCCCAATCTGTACACATACGACATCCCTGACCTTTGACCTCACATGGGATCAGGAAACGGTCCCAAAAAAAATTGAATTGTGGCCAAAAAATGTAATCGGGACTCTTTTTATTTTCTTATCTAAAAACAGAAACTTGGATAGGAGTTGGCATTTCTTGGCTGTCCCTGCTTTCTGCTCATTACTTCCCGTTCGAGCTGGCCTGGTCAATAAACGGCAGCAGTCAGCACGTTTACATGCATTTCAGTAACAGCTCTCTGCAGTAATGCGATTTCTAAAACCACATGTTTTTTGTATGCAGTGAGGCAGTAGAGTAACCGGATTTTCTCCTTCTTCACCTTGTAGACGAGGACTGCAACCAAACAATTATTTACACTACTGATTAATATGCAGATTATTTCTATTAATAGTTTAGAGTATTCTGGTTTCTTAAACGTATAGAGGGATTATAGTCTGTGCTCTCATCAACTGTAAAATAGTGGATCAGACCAAGCTCTGAGGAGAATTTTTATTTCAAGAGTTCATCAAGTGATCAATTTGCCCAAAGTTGTTTATTGGCTGAAAAGAAAACCAACATTTAACACAAAATATGATTGTGTTCCTGATTTTAAATGAGATGTTATGGTACATGCTTGACAATTATCAATAGCAACACAAATGCATTGACAATTTCTCACAGGTGAAAAGACCATGTAAGTGAAGAGCAGGGAGCATTTGATGTGCGGATACAGGATCTGCTCAACTAGGGGGTCCAGGATTTAGGAGGTCCAGTTCTACTAACACAGAACACACATCAGTTGTGTGACACTGCTATGAGATAATTTATGAGTGGCAGCAGTCTCTTGGACGGTGTACATTCGGGACGAAACATCGCCAGGTTGTAGGTGGATGAAAATAACTAACATTTTGGGTAAAGGCTCCTAAACCCCCCCCCCCCCCCCCTCCTCAAAGTGTCTGGCAGAAATCAAAGCGCTGCAGGAATTTGCCAGTAATTGTTTTACGATTCCTCAGCAATCATACCTGCTTGAACACAAAGAAAGCTGCAGGCCGGCTGCTGCTGCTGGCATGAAAGGACGGGGAAGGGGAGGAGGTGCAGATAGACCACCAAATAACAGGAACTGGGCTGTAAATGCCAGCTCTCCCTCGGTTCAGTCAATGAAAGGAGGTCGGAGGAAGTGGTTTATTGAAGCATGGTTTATAAGGGCTGTCTGTCAGCAGCTCTTATACCCTTTTCTCACTCGCCCCTGCCATAAAACATTTGTCTTTTATTTACAGCACTTCCACACACCAGTGCTGGAGGATTTGAGTCAGGAATCACTAAATGAGCTACAGTTGGTTCATCTGTGCGATAAATAAAGAGGAAATAAGTTAACACAACTGACTTTATCTGTTACTGTATGTGTTGTGTTAGCGGGTTGATCGAATCTATGAGTCCATTGACAGAGAACCTATTCAATGAGTAGTTGTTGACGTCATTTGTCTCTGGTTGCAGCATACCAAAGAACACTGAGGATTCCTTCCAGCTTGTCAGTACATAACTTTCCATTAACAAACAAATGTAGTTGTTCCTTAAACATTTTTGTGAAATACTTAAACCAAGCATGCTCGCTGCACTATTCAGTCATGGAAGCCAAAAAGGTTCCTATTAACTTTCATGAAAACGCACCGTGAAAAGGTTCGAGTTGTAAGAGGGAAACATCTCGTGGACATCTCCCATACTGGACGATGGCACAGTAGCAACCTGTCAATCGCACCATATCGCACATTTCTGACTGCGAGAAGGATGTAGTCACTGATGGTAGTGGAGTAGGATAGCTTGGAGTCAATGGTGGAGGGTGCTGATTGGTCAATGGTGCCCAGGACGATAGCCAGCTCCTCCCATACCAATAGCCAATTCATTGGGTCAATTCTGTTTTTGGTCCCTTCAGGTGGGTGCTGCTTCACACCTACAGTGGGGCAAAAAAGTATTTAGTCAGCCACCAATTGTGCAAGTTCTCCCACTCAAAAAGATGAGAGAGGCCTGTAATTTTCATCATAGGTACACTTCAACTATGAAATAAAAAATGAGAAGAAAAAAAACTCACTGTCTGATTTTTAAAGAATGTATTAGCAAATTATGGTGGAAAATAAGTATTTGGTCAATAACAAAAGTTCATCTCAATACTTTGTTATATTCCCTTTGTTGGCAATGACAGAGGTCAAACGTTTTCTGTAAGTCTTCACAAGCTTTTCACACACTGTGTATTTTGGCCCATTCCTCCATGCAGATCTCCTCTAGAGCAGTGATGTTTTGGGGCTGTCACTGGGTAACACTGACTTTCAACTCCCTCCACAGATTTTCTATGGGGTTGAGATCTGGAGACTGGCTAGGCCACTCCAGGACCTTGAAATGCTTCTTACGAAGCCACTCCTTCGTTACCCGGGCGGTGTGTTTGGGATCATTGTCACGCTGAAAGACGCAGCCACGTTTCATCTTCAATGCCCTTTTTACTCAAAATCTCACGATACATGGCCCCATTCATTCTTTCCTTTACACGGATCAGTCGTCCTGGTCCCCTTGCAGAAAAACAGCCCCAAAGCATGATGTTTCCACCCCCATGCTTCACAGTAGGTAACCGGTGTTCTTTGGATGCAACTCGGCATTCTTTCTCCTCCAAACACGACGAGTTGAGTTTTTACCAAAAAGTTCTATTTTGGTTTCATCTGACCATATGACATTCTCCCAATCCTCTTCTGGATCATCCAAATGCTCTAGCAAACTTCAGACGGGCCTGGACATGTACTGGCTTAAGCAGGGGGACACGTCTGGCACTGCAGGATTTGAGTCCCTGGCGGCGTAGTGTGTTACTGATGGTAGCCTTTGTTACTTTGGTCCCAGCTCTCTGCAGGTCATCCACTAGGTCCCCCCGTGTGGTTCTGGGATTTTTTTTGTGATCATTTTGACCCCACGGGGTGAGATCTTGTGTGGAGCCCCAGATCAAGGGAGACTATCAGTGGTCTTGTATGTCTTCCATTTTCTAATAATTGCTCCCACAGTTGATTTCTTCACACCAAGCTGCTTACCTATTGCAGATTCAGTCTTCCCAGCCTGGTGCAGGTCTACAATGTTGTTTCTGGTGTCCTTTGACAGCTCTTTGGTCTTGGCCATAGTGGAGTTTAGAGTGTGACTGTTTGAGGTTGTTGACAGGTGTCCTTTATACTGATATCGAGTTCAAACAGGTGCCATTAATACAGGTAACAAGTGGAGGACAGAGGAGCCTCTCAAAGAAGAAGTTACAGGTCTGTGAGAGACAGAAATCTTGCTTGTTTATAGTTGACCAAATACTTATTTTACCGAGGAATTTACCAATTAATTCATTAAAAATCCTACAATGTGATTCTTTCAATTTATGATTCTTTCCCCCCATTTTGTCTCTCATAGTTGAAGTGTACCTATGATGAAAAATACAGGCATCTCATCTTTTTAAGTGGGAGAACTTGCACAATTTGTGGCTGACTAAATACTTTTTTGCCCCACTGTATGTGGTTTGAGTCTAGGATGTGCTTATGGTGGTTTGTATAATTTCTTTTGTTTTTCAACCAACATGCTTCTTTCTGTACTTTCCTCTTTACTTGGGTGCTGGTGGGGTGGGAAGAGGATTCTGCAGATCACCTGGTTTAACCCAGAGAAGACGCTCAACTTGATGAGAAGTGAGGTGTGCATGCCATATTCAACCCCTGTTTGACCTTTAACTGCCACAGACCTGCCACCTGTTGGGCCACTTATCTAGTGAGTCGGCTTACAACACAAACTTGAATGTTTCTTGCGTTCTGGTCTTTAATCTCAGCAGATTAATCTTGACCCCGTTTGTGTTCTAGGATCTTGTTGTTAGTTGATTAGTGAGAGGTTGTTTGGGTCGGCCGAGTTCCTGAAGAAAACTATAGTGTGACATTGTTTTTAAGGGACTGTGCTCATGCAAGCGGAGGACCCCCGCCCCTACTGAGCTGCTAATAGCCACCCACCCTTGTTAGAGCAGCTCATATCATGGCCACATAATACACTGTCATATGATTGTGGTTTGTTCCAGGAAATGTAATGTGGTTTTGTATTCCAAGACTGTTTCATCAGATTTATGCCTGAAACTATTTTTCTTCATCTCTTTGGAATACAATACAGTCTTCTGCTTTTTAGAGTACTATGTATTTCCTCTAATACAGGGGCAGCATATTTCAGAGATGGGACCAGACAGATACCAGTATCGGGTTCCGATATGACAAAAAAAGTGTGAGCTATGCTAGTGTGTTTAGCACTGGATTCAAGCACACTTGGAGCTGTTGAATGAGGAGGGTAAAAATATATAGTTCATCGTCCTTATAAACCGCATTGGTCTGCATTTGACATTGTCCGACAACATCTACAAGAACAAAACAGGAAGGAAGGGATAAAATGAACCTCCCAAGTTTGTATTTTCACAATAATGGCTGTGCAGCTTTTGAACCGGACAACGCGGCCGGCCTGCCGTTTGTTTCATCACAGTGACGGCCTTTGGGCTCGGATTCTTTCGTTCTCTATGCTGCACATGTGGACAAACATGTGGCGTTTGTTGGACGAGTGATGCTGAGATGAACATCTCCATCAGGGAGACAGTGGGATTAACAGGAAATCCTCACGAAAGAGTTTCTTACTTCCCCACCTGTCTTTTGTTTTATGGTCCGGCCTGTGGTCTGGCCTGGCCTCATTACAAAGCAGTCTGTGAAGAAAGGGCAAATACATAGTGACTGGCATTGTTCTGTGATTGGCATCATGGTTTAAACCAAGGGCGCGTTCATAAACGACACAGCCCTGTGCCTCTTTGAAAGCTTCTGACCACGGGCAAGTTTTCGGTTACAGGTCAGCGGTCGCATTGTGCATCTCAGATGCTCCTTCAGATAATGGTAACCTTTCCAAACTGAACTACTGAACCCCAGGCCAGATGCTGCCCTGACTTCTCCTTCGCGTTACTACTCTACTCTATCATGAGTAAAGGGCTTCTGTCTCGTTTTAACCACAACTTGACCCGTCACTTGAAATCTGTGGAAGGTTTGCACAGTTTTCAGACAGCGTTCAGTTTGCTGCTGAATTATTTTTTACATTTGTATTCCTAATAAATGGCCGGTCAAGTAGGTGCTAAACATGCAGGGTTTCTCCCAGGAAATAGTCCACCGAAGGCGTTAAGCGGCATCTTGTCTCAAGATCAAACTCATTAAATATATTGCTTTTGCTGTATGAAATAAAAGTGAATGTTTTATTGTATAAAAGTGTTATAATTGAAAAATGAGTAAACGCAGCTAATCCTGAGCGAGAATGGAAATGACATGACATCTGATTGGTTTAGAGAAATACCAACAAGCCACATTCTACCAGAATGGTGATGAGTGCAGCAAGACTTTTCTTTAGTGCTGATGCAACACTGGAGACGGGTCTGGCTATGTGAGACTAAATCTACTTTACATAGATGGAGATAACCCCATCACAGTTTGTGCTGCAGATACAATGGCCGATTGTTAATGAGCCATCGAGCCAACAAAATAAATGATTGTATTTATATTCTTGGAATGAGTAGTTTCAATTATGTATTATAATCTGCTGTGAGTGTTAAATGGGTCATAATTCCATCTCTTAAGATTTATTTTATGTTGCTGTAAAACCATTTGTTTAAGTTTCTCACTAGAAACTCAATTTTACAAGATTACATTTGAACACATCATAAAAACTTTAAAAGTGACCTTTTTACTGAAAAGAGCTTGAATGCATCATCATGTAACTCTCATCATGCAACTGGCGAATAGAAAGCATTGATGCCGATCTCATTGATCAATTTTTACTGATTGGCCGATGACTCGGTGGACGATAAATCATACACTCTGTTATCTGACAAGAAGCCAATGATAATAATTATAGTATTATATTTAGCAAAGACAAGCATCAAGTTCTTCCATGTTAGTCTGAAACCTGTGAATGTTTGGCACTTTTGACTGACATTATTAAGTGTTTATGAGAATAGTTCTATTGTCCCTGTAGAGGTCCAGATTTGCTCCAGATGTCATGGTTCCTGGACAAGAATGGAAAGGTTTTGTATATAAGAACATCATAATTCATCTTTTACAAAAAATGCAAGATGTCAAAAACTTGAAACACTGATATGGATCGGCATATGAAGCCGCCAAGCCAAGTACTTTCTTTTTATTGTGTGTAGAGCCCAATAAATTGTCTCAGTCAATACTTTTATTTATTTTATAACTTTTTTAATAGTGATGGCAGCAAATTAGAAAGCTGGGGAATTACATGCCGCAGGTCCCTGTTTGGACATGAACCAGGGGTTGCTGTTCAGGGTCAGAACCCTAAACCACTAGGTCACCACCAGGGTGCCTGTATTTTTACAGCTTATAACTAATTTGTTGGCTAATAAGTAAACAGAAATGTCAGCACAGAGATGCCCGACATCTTTTTGAGGTCAGTTAGAAACCAGGTTTCTAGAGTTTGTCCATCAGGGAGTGCTTACAAGATCATTTACTAACAGTGAAATGTCCCGCCCACCACATATCTTGGTCACACTTTCTGTTTACCAGATTTATTTTTCTTAAATTGAATATGTCCTGCTCTGCTATTTTATTTTGTATATATTGTACTAAAAATAAATTATCCCCTGGTGATAAATAAAGTATCTATCTATCTATCTTTTTATATATATATATATATATGATATTTGGGCTTTTATTTTTTTATTCTGAAAAGGAATAACCCACAATATAGTGAATAGTGAGTTCCCTGTAGCTGCACTGTAAATATCTCAGCCTGACATCACGATGTCCTCCCAGCTATCCATGCAAACAAGAAAAATAGACCAACACATACATGTACAGCGTGCTCCAGTGTGAATGTTTCTTTCCATTATGGGGGGTTCGGCTCATCTCCCGCTCCACCTCAGTTTATATAAAGGAGTGGTGGTGAATGGGCTCTTTTAGCCAGCTGTAATTGAACCTGACCCACTTGCACAATTACCTCCTAACCAATAATATTTGCTCAGCGGTATTGGGTTTTGGATGGCTCGGCCCCAGCGGTGAGGTCGGCCCCAGCGGTGAGGTCGGCCCCAGCGGTGAGCCATCAATCGCGCCCTGAAGGGGCGGGGCTCTAACGTGACACAAGGGAGCACAGTGATGATTAGATTTGTGCCGAAGCTAAAGATGACTCGAGGAATTTCCAAGGTCTCCCGCATCACAGAGAGCCAAGTTGTCAGTTTAATAACATCTTTCCTCTGAGACCTCCATTGTATTCCTTGTTTATTCTCCAGTACTAGTCTGAGTCCACTTTAGGAAGGAGTGTGGGACCAAATACCTTTTGAGTACCTCTCAAGAACTGAAGTTAGACAGGAAATGCTTGGTCAGGTTCTTCAGGCCCAAACGCACTGAAAGCGATTAAAGACTCCTCCTCTCCTTTGATGATCGTCAGTGGTTGCTCCAATGGCGCACTGCAGGCATCAGATTTGATATGCGCCCCAGGGTGCTACTGCTGTCCAATATACAGGGTTGACCATGAGCACCATGTCCACACTCTAGAGGATCGTGGGCGGAAGGCCTCCTCTGACCGGGCTCAGACACTTATTGTGACGCGTTATGCAAATCAACATATTTTGTTTCCAAAGAATATTTTTTTGCAATCAACAATAGTTGTGTATTGTTGTTAGAGCTGAAATCATTAGTCAATTAGATTAGATTTGACTTTATTCATCCCATGGGGGGAACATTTTTTACAAATATACAATACAATACAATAAAATAGCAGGGCAAATTGTATTAATTCATCTTTCGGTGTGTCGACTAAACAACCTCAGAACCTGTCCTCCTCTCCGTGTCCTCTGTCCTCCTGTCTTCTGTCCTCCCGTTCTCTGTCTTCTATCCTCCTGTCTTCTGTCATCCTGTCTTCTGTCCTCCTGTTCTCTGTCTTATATCCTCCTGTCTTCTGTCATCCTGTCTTCTGTCCTCCTGTTCTCTGTCTTATATCCTCCTGTCTTCTGTCATCCTGTCTTCTGTCCTCCTGTTCTCTGTCTTATATCCTCCTGTCTTCTGTCATCCTGTCTTCTGTCCTCCTGTTCTCTGTCTTATATCCTCCTGTCTTCTGTCATCCTGTCTTCTGTCCTCCTGTTCTCTGTCTTATATCCTCCTGTCTTCTGTCATCCTGTCTTCTGTCCTCCCGTTCTCTGTCTTCTATCCTCCTGTCTTCTGTCATCCTGTCTTCTGTCCTCCTGTTCTCTGTCTTATATCCTCCTGTCTTCTGTCATCCTGTCTTCTGTCCTCCTGTTCTCTGTCTTATATCCTCCTGTCTTCTGTCATCCTGTCTTCTGTCCTCCTGTTCTCTGTCTTATATCCTCCTGTCTTCTGTCATCCTGTCTTCTGTCCTCCTGTTCTCTGTATTATATCCTCCTGTCTTCTGTCATCCTGTCTTCTGTCCTCCTGTTCTCTGTCTTATATCCTCCTGTCTTCTGTCATCCTGTCTTCTGTCCTCCCGTTCTCTGTCTTCTATCCTCCTGTCTTCTGTCATCCTGTCTTCTGTCCTCCTGTTCTCTGTCTTATATCCTCCTGTCTTCTGTCATCCTGTCTTCTGTCCTCCTGTTCTCTGTCTTATATCCTCCTGTCTTCTGTCATCCTGTCTTCTGTCCTCCTGTTCTCTGTCTTATATCCTCCTGTCTTCTGTCATCCTGTCTTCTGTCCTCCTGTTCTCTGTCTTATATCCTCCTGTCTTCTGTCATCCTGTCTTCTGTCCTCCTGTTCTCTGTCTTATATCCTCTTCTCCTCCTGTCTTCTGTCCTCATGTCTTCCTGTTCTCTATCCTCTTGTCATCCTGTTCTCCATCCTCTTGTCCTCCTGTCTTCTGTCCTCCTGTCTTCCTGTTCTCTATCCTCTTGTCATCCTGTTCTCTATCCTCTTGTCCTCCTGTCTTCTGTCCTCCTGTCTTCCTGTTCTCTATCCTCTTCTCCTCCTGTCTTCTGTCCTCCTGTCTTCCTGTTCTCTATCCTCTTGTCCTCCTGTCTTCTGTCCTCCTGTCTTCTGTCTTCTATCCTCCTGTCTTCCTGTTCTCTATCCTCTTGTCATCCTGTCTTCTGTCTTCCTGTTCTCTATCCTCTTGTCTTCCTGTTCTCTATCCTCTTGTCATCCTGTCTTCTGTCATCCTGTCTTCTGTCCTCCTGTCTTCTATCCTCTTGTCTTCCTGTTCTCTATCCTCTTGTCATCCTGTCTTCTGTCATCCTGTCTTCTGTCCTCCTGTCTTCTATCCTCCTGTCTTCCTGTTCTCTATCCTCTTGTCCTCCTGTCTTCTGTCATCCTGTCTTCTGTCCTCCTGTCTTCTGTCCTCCTGTCTTCCTGTTCTCTATCCTCTTGTCATCCTGTCTTCTGTCCTCCTGTCTTCCTGTTCTCTATCCTCTTGTCATCCTGTCTTCTGTCATCCTGTCTTCTGTCCACCTGTTCTCTGTCTTCTATCCTCTTCTCCTCCTGTCTTCTGTCCTCCTGTCTTCCTGTTCTCTATCCTCTTGTCCTCCTGTCTTCCTGTTCTCTATCCTCTTCTCCTCCTGTCTTCTGTCCTCCTGTCTTCCTGTTCTCTATCCTCTTGTCATCCTGTCTTCTGTCCTCCTGTCTTCTATCCTCCTGTCTTCCTGTTCTCTATCCTCTTGTCCTCCTGTCTTCCTGTTCTCAATCCTCTTGTCCTCCTGTCTTCCTGTTCTCTATCCTCTTGTCCTCCTGTCTTCCTGTTCTCTATCCTCTTGTCATCCTGTCTTCTGTCCTCCTGTCTTCCTGTTCTCTATCCTCTTGTCCTCCTGTCTTCTGTCTTCTATCCTCCTGTCTTCCTGTTCTCTATCCTCTTGTCATCCTGTCTTCTGTCATCCTGTCTTCTGTCATCCTGTCTTCTGTCTCCCGTCCCCCTGTCTTCCTCTTCTCTATCCTCTTGTCATCCTGTCTTCTGTCCTCCTGTCTTCCTGTTCTCTATCCTCTTGTCATCCTGTCTTCAATCCTCCTGTCTTCCTGTTCTCTATCCTCTTGTCATCCTGTCTTCTGTCCTCCTGTATTCTGTCTTCTGTCTTCTGTCCTCCTGTCTTCGTGTTCTCTATCCTCTTGTCCTTCTGTCCTCCTGTTCTCTGTCTTCAATCCTCTTGTCTTCCTGTTTTCTATCCTCTTGTCATCCTGTCTTCTGTCATCCTGTCTTCCTGTTCTCTATCCTCTTGTCCTCCTGTCTTCTATCCTCCTGTCTTCCTGTTCTATATCCTCTTGTCATCCTGTCTTCTGTCTTCCTGTTCTCTATCCTCTTGTCCTCCTGTCTTCTGTCTTCTATCCTCCTGTCTTCCTGTTCTATATCCTCTTGTCCTCCTGTCTTCTGTCCTCCTGTCTTCTGTCTCCCGTCCCCCTGTCTTCCTCTTCTCTATCCTCTTGTCATCCTGTCTTCTGTCCTCCTGTCTTCCTGTTCTCTATCCTCTTGTCATCCTGTCTTCAATCCTCCTGTCTTCCTGTTCTCTATCCTCTTGTCATCCTGTCTTCTGTCCTCCTGTATTCTGTCTTCTGTCTTCTGTCCTCCTGTCTTCGTGTTCTCTATCCTCTTGTCCTTCTGTCCTCCTGTTCTCTGTCTTCAATCCTCTTGTCCTCCTGTCTTCCTGTTTTCTATCCTCTTGTCATCCTGTCTTCTGTCATCCTGTCTTCCTGTTCTCTATCCTCTTGTCATCCTGTCTTCTGTCTTCTGTCCTCCTGTCTTCGTGTTCTCTATCCTCTTGTCCTTCTGTCCTCCTGTTCTCTGTCTTCAATCCTCTTGTCATCCTGTCTTCTGTCCTCCTGTCTTCCTGTTCTCTATCCTCTTGTCCTCCTGTCTTCTGTCCTCCTGTCTTCTGTCTCCCGTCCCCCTGTCTTCCTCTTCTCTATCCTCTTGTCATCCTGTCTTCTGTCCTCCTGTCTTCCTGTTCTCTATCCTCTTGTCATCCTGTCTTCAATCCTCCTGTCTTCCTGTTCTCTATCCTCTTGTCATCCTGTCTTCTGTCCTCCTGTATTCTGTCTTCTGTCTTCTGTCCTCCTGTCTTCGTGTTCTCTATCCTCTTGTCCTTCTGTCCTCCTGTTCTCTGTCTTCAATCCTCTTGTCCTCCTGTCTTCCTGTTTTCTATCCTCTTGTCATCCTGCCTTCTGTCCTCCTGTCTTCCTGTTTTCTATCCTCTTGTCATCCTGTCTTCTGTCATCCTGTCTTCCTGTTCTCTATCCTCTTGTCATCCTGTCTTCTGTCCTCCTGTCTTCCTGTTCTCTATCCTCTTGTCATCCTGTCTTCTGTCCTCCTGTATTCTGTCTTCTGTCTTCTGTCCTCCTGTCTTCGTGTTCTCTATCCTCTTGTCCTTCTATCCTCCTGTTCTCTGTCTTCAATCCTCCTGTCTTCCTGTTCTCTATCCTCTTGTCATCCTGTCTTCTGTCCTCCTGTCTTTGTGTTCTCTATCCTCTTGTCCTTCTGTCCTCCTGTTCTCTGTCTTCAATCCTCTTGTCCTCCTGTCTTCTGTCTTCCTGTTCTCTGTCTTCTATCTTCTTGTCCTCCTGTCTTCTGTCCTCCTGTCTTCTGTTTCCTGTTCTCTGTCTTCTATCCTCTTGTCCTCCTGTCTTCTGTCCTCCTGTCTTCTGTCTTCCTGTTCTCTGTCTTCTATCCTCTTGTCCTCCTGTCTTCTGTCCTCCTGTCTTCTGTTTCCTGTTCTCTGTCTTCTATCCTCTTGTCCTCCTGTCTTCTGTTTCCTGTTCTCTGTCTTCTATCCTCTTGTCCTCCTGTCTTCTGTCCTCCTGTTATCTGTCTTCTATCCTCTTGTCCTCCTGTCTTCTGTCTTCTGTCTTCCTGTTCTCTATCCTCTTGTCATCCTGTCTTCTGTCCTCCTGTCTTTGTGTTCTCTATCCTCTTGTCCTTCTGTCCTCCTGTTCTCTGTCTTCAATCCTCTTGTCCTCCTGTCTTCTGTCTTCCTGTTCTCTGTCTTCTATCTTCTTGTCCTCCTGTCTTCTGTCCTCCTGTCTTCTGTTTCCTGTTCTCTGTCTTCTATCCTCTTGTCCTCCTGTCTTCTGTCCTCCTGTCTTCTGTCTTCCTGTTCTCTGTCTTCTATCCTCTTGTCCTCCTGTCTTCTGTCCTCCTGTCTTCTGTTTCCTGTTCTCTGTCTTCTATCCTCTTGTCCTCCTGTCTTCTGTTTCCTGTTCTCTGTCTTCTATCCTCTTGTCCTCCTGTCTTCTGTCCTCCTGTTATCTGTCTTCTATCCTCTTGTCCTCCTGTCTTCTGTCTTCCTGTTCTCTGTCTTCTATCCTCTTGTCCTCCTGTCTTCTGTCTTCTGTTTCCTGTTCTCTGTCTTCTATCCTCTTGTCCTCCTGTCTTCTGTCTTCCTGTTCTCTGTCTTCTATCCTCTTGTCCTCCTGTCTTCTGTCTTCTGTTTCCTGTTCTCTGTCTTCTATCCTCTTGTCCTCCTGTCTTCTGTCCTCCTGTTATCTGTCTTCTATCCTCTTGTCCTCCTGTCTTCTGTCCTCCTGTCTTCTGTCTTCCTGTTCTCTGTCTTCTATCCTCTTGTCATCCTGTCTTCTGTCCTCCTGTTCTGTCTTCTATCCTCTTGTCCTTCTGTTCTCTGTCTCCCGTCCTCCTGTCTTCCTCTTCTCTATCCTCTTGTCATCCTGTCTTCTGTCCTCCTGTTATCTGTCTTCTATCCTCTTGTCCTCCTGTCTTCCTGTTCTCTGTTTTCTATCCTCTTGTCATCCTGTCTTCTGTTCTGTCTTCTGTCTTCCTGTCTTCTGTCTTCTGTCCTACTCTCCTGTCTTCTGTCCAAGGGCGTAGGTTTTGGTCTCAGCATTGGTAGGAACACTGCCAGCTCCCCCCCCCCCCCCCTCCCCTCCCCATATAAAAAAAACGTAGTTGATATTACAGGCCAACTTTATTAAAATATATTAACATTTGTGTAACTTGAAACTGATTTAAACATAATTACAGTAATAAAACCTTAGTTTAAATAGAAAATAGTATTCTGCGCCAAATAAATAATAATACATAAATGAGTAAGAAAAGTTCTGCTAAAATGCCAATATAGTGTAACAGCATATTCTATATCCAATATATATATATATATATAAAAGTTGTATAGTGAAAAAGACAAAAGAAATTAGAACATTTTAATTAAATCGATCATAATTTTAATTAGACAGTGCCTTGCCCGTGTTCTAGCCATTGCACGTCATAGTTGGGTGTTAACTGGTGTTTTCTCCAATGCATGTGTTGTTACAGCTTGATGGTGCTTTACTCGCTGGATGCAGGTTAAAGCTTTCAATTACATTTTTCAATTACTAAAACCATTTGATCTCATTCTTTTTTCCAAAGTGGTCTTTTTGATGGTTATGCTTTGACACACTCAAAACAAAGTACCTTTTTCAATGTAGGGCTACAATGCAGCCACAGATACTGACTGTACCATTTTGCCTGAAACCGTAACTTATTGTGCTGAAGTTGCTGGACTCTGATTAGGGTTGCAAAGGGGCGGAAAGTTCTCGGATACAAGCGGCCGAAATGAACTTCCTCCGTAGGGTGGCCGGGCTCAGCCTTAGAGATAGGGTAAGGAGCTCGGACATCAGGGGGGAGCTCGGAGTCGAGTCGCTGCTCCTTCGTGTCCAAAGGAGTCAGCTGAGGTGGTTCATCTAGTCAGGATGCCTCCTGGACGCCTCCCATTAGAGGTTTTCCGGGCACGTCCAACTGGTAGGAGGCCCCGGGGAAGACCGAGGACACGCTGGAGGGATTCTATCTCCCGGCTGGCCTTGGAACGCCTCGGGATCCCCCAGAATGAGCTGGAAAGTGTTGCGGGTGAGAGGGAAGCCTGGGTCGGGCTGCTGAACCTGCTGCCACCGCGACCCGACCCCGGATAAGCGGCTGATAATGGATGGATGGATGGAAGGGGCGGAAAGTTTCCACGGGAATTTTGGCTCGGGAATTTTGGGAATTTTGAGGGGAAATAAAGGTGCCTACGTTTTTTTGCAAAAACATATAACAGGGAAGTTAAATGTAGTTGAGAACAAGACTATGCACCCCTAGCTCAGCTGGTCCCTGAATGCAGCTGGTTGGGAACATTGTCTGCCAGAAACATAAACATAAAACGTTCTGTTGTTTTTGAACGTCTTTGTCATCAGTGTTGTCTGAACGTTTCAGCCCTTTGTCTGGCAAGTGTGAGAGCGCCGAGTGGCGTAGAGGACAAGAGCGGTATTGCAGACAGATAGAGATTTCAATTATAGCTGCAACATATTGAAAAAAATAACTCAACTAGTTCATGGAGCTGTGAACTTAGTTCAAAATGTTGAATTATGAACTGAACTAGTTCATTTTAAAATGTGTGAACTATGAACTGAACTAGTTCAGAAAGTGAACTTTCCCAACACTGTTTGTCATTACCTAGCATATTGATTACTTGGTAAACTGAAGCCATGTTCATTTTTTGTCTTCCTTTCTTCTGTCTTCCTGTCCTCCTGTCTTCTGTCCACGGTCCTCTGTCTTCCTGTTCTCTGTCCTCTGTCTTCTGTCCTCCTCTCTTCTGTCCTCCTGTTCTCTGTCTTCCTGTCCTCTGTCTTCTGTCCTCGTACTTCTGTCTTCCTGTCCTCCTGTCTTCTGTCCACGGTCCTCTGCCTTCCTGTCTTCTGTCTTCCTGTCCTCTGTCTTCTGTCCTCTGTCTTCCTGTCTTCTGTCCTCCTGTCTTCTGTCCTCCTGTCCTCTGCCTTCCTGTCCTCCTGTTCTCTGTCCTGTCTTCTGTCTTCCTGTCCTCTGTCCTCCTGTTCTCTGTCCTCTGCCTTCCTGTCCTCTGTCCTCCTGTTCTCTGTCCTCTGTCTTCTGTCTTCCTGTCCTCCTGTTCTCTGTCCTCTGTCTTCCTGTCTTCTGTCCTCGGACCTCTGTCTTCCTGTTCTCCTGTCCTCTGTCCTCCTGTCCTCTGTCTTCCTGTCTTCTGTCCTCGGTCCTCTGTCTTCCTGTTCTCTGTCCTCCTGTTTTCTGTCCTCAGTCCTCTGTTTTCTGTTCTCTGTCTTCCTGTTCTCTGTCCTCCTGTCTTCTGTCCTCGGACCTCTGTCTTCCTGTTCTCCTGTCCTCTGTCCTCCTGTCCTCTGTCTTCCTGTCTTCTGTCCTCTGTCCTCTGTCTTCCTGTTCTCTGTCCTCCTGTCCTCTGTCCTCCTGTTTTCTGTCCTCAGTCCTCTGTTTTCTGTCCTCCTGTTCTCTGTCCTCTGTCTTCCTGTCCTTCTGTCCTCTGTCCTCCTGTTCTCTGTCCTCCTGTCCTCTGTCTTTCTGTTCTCTGTCCTCCTGTATTCTGTTCTCTGTTCTCTGTCCTCTGTCTTTCTGTTCTCTGTCCTCCTGTCTTCTATCTTCTGTCCTCTGTCCTCCTGTCTTCTGTTCTCTGTTCTCTGTCCTCCTGTCCTCTGTCTTCCTGTCCTTTGTCCTCTGCTGATTCGCTGTCTTCAGGTACCGCTGGTAAAGAGAGGAGGGGCTAACAGATCTGTGGCAAACAGATCAAAAGTTAGACTGGTCAGGGTGTTAATAAATTACAGAAAAACGTTCAAAAGTAGCCATTTAAAAGCCAGTAACGTTGGAGCCGGTCAATACTACAGCCTTTAATAATTTAACACAATGCCCGTTGAACAGCGGGTTTCGGTGCCCAGACCTGATTGTTTTATGAGGTGATGCTGATGAGTCTTCTCACTACATAAGATGAGGACTCATGAGAATCTGAACTGAGAAACCGACTATTGTGTTAACAACATATAGTAGAATAATAATGGGCTGTGTATGTTTTGAAGGTACAATGCCAATATTATTATGCATCCTATAATAAGATAATAACAAAATAAGATATACAATTTTATTTGAACTAAGAACTAGAAAGATCCCGTTCACATCTCCCTCTGGTTGCTGCAGACGTCTTGTGACATCTTAAATAACCTTCATTCATGCTTTGCATCAGAGTGGCATTATCTAAAGGACCGAGCTAAGACCTGCTTTTATCTGTTCTCCCAGTAAACACATACATGCACTTAATTGGTACTTATCTGCCGAGTCCACAGGGAGAGGCTGACACACACACACACCTCCAGGAAGAACACCTGAGCTCTTGTGGTTTGTTTGTCTTTAAAGGCCCATGAGGATGAGGGGGTTCGGGGGAGTCTTCATCCCGTCACCAGCTGGGTGGATTCACAAGCTTTAAAGACCCAGGTCCTAATTTAAACCACAGTTGTTGCATTGATATCAGCAGAGACGATGGAGATGGGAGCTAATGAGCTCTCATGAGCTTTGCTGGCTCAGTTCATTAAGCAACAAGAGTTTTAGAAGCAGAGGTGCATATATATTTTAATACGCAAACTAGGTTTTTGTGAGAAAATGTGATAATCCTAATAAGGATGAGCACTGTGTGTTTTGTCCCCCAGCAACCACCAACACACACACATTCAATTCAATTCCGTTTATTTTGTATAGCCCGATATCACAAATTAGAAATTTGCCTCAGAGGGCTTTACAATCTGTACACATACGACATTCCTGACCTTTGACCTCACATAAAAATAACCTTTCACAGGGAAAAAAGTGAAGAAACCTTCAGGAGAGCAACAGAGGAGGATCCCTCTCCCCGGATGGACAGATGAATAGATGTCATGTGACCAGATGAACAGAGTTACAGAGTTACATAAACACATTACATGAATATGACAATGTATGAATGGAACTCCAATCCATGAAACAGAAGGAGGTAGAGAGGAGGGGGGCGGGGCATCAGCAGGGCCAATGGGAGGCCGGCTCACCAGCATCAGACACCTCCAGGTCCAATGGACCCTATGAGACGTGAAGTCACAACGACTCCGGGGAGGAAGCAGAGTTAATAAAACACAAACACTGCACCGCTGCTGTGCAACAGTGTTTGAATGGAGGCAGCTGCTTTACATTTTCGTTACTCACCTTGTGTTGAAGGTCCACGGCCTCTCGCTAACGGCAAACCTCTCTTTCATTTCAGTGTGCAAGGATCCACCATACAAACTGGAGGAGTCTGGATACGCAGGCTTCATATTGCCTATTGAAGTTTACTTCAAAAATAAGGTACATTTTCACATGTTTGACTCACCAGCCAACTGTATGTTTCAACACTGGGTTCATTGAAAGCCTTAATCTGCTCGTTCCACCAGGTGTGCTGTGGTCGTGTAACAGTAGAATGCTCTGCATGAAATGAGGGAAGAGAGAAGTAGAATGACATGCAGCATGCCAAACTTTAACCAGAGGCATTGTCATACCATGGGCAGCGTGACGAGTCACCTCCACCACCAGGCAGCCCTGAAACTAGGGTTTTGGGGGACATATTGGTTCAATTCAAAGATGTAGAAGTACATAAATTCAAGGGGCCGTAGAGTTTGATAGTCCTGATGCTTCAGTCATCGTTGTTGCTGCTTTCTGGAGAACACTGAGCTTTTATTTGCATCACACACCTAAACTCAGCTCCTCAATGGTCTGAAATACATGGGAAAACATCACAGGCAGATTTAATTGTTAGGCTTATCTTATTGTATAGATTTATCATGTATGGAATTATGTTACTTCTTACTCATTATACCCCAGAAATATGCAACTCAACTGTATACTGTGTACTTCTACTTCAGAGGAACACATTGCAGTATTACCTTTATTTGACAAATGTTACTGGTGGTTATGTTGCAGATTCAAATTATAACAGACAAAAATATAACAAATCAATTATGATATTATTATTGTTATTGAAACTATCCAGCAACAAATTAGAATGTAAAGCTCCACCTTGAACAGACATTATGCTGATAATGTTTGTCTTTACACATCACTTGAAGTAAACATGTGAATGCAGCACTTTTACTATGCACTATTAATAGTTTATAATGAATAGATGTACTATTTTAAAAGCTATGAATTGAATTCAGACCATATCTATGATTCAGTCAGACACTGCAGGGATTTCCTGGTTGCCAGGTTTGCAACACAACTGGCACACATGGGCGACTGGCTCAGTGGTGAGCGGGGTCGTCCTTCAGTCAGAGGATCGGCGGTTCAAACCTCCGCAAGTCCATGTGGATGTGCCCTTGGGCAAGACACTTAACCCCAAATGTTCCTGCAGTGTATGAAGGTTAGGGTCCTGATGGGCAGATGGCACCTTGCATAGCTCCTGTCGTCACTGTATGAATGGGTGAATGATGATGAGTAGTGTCAAAGCCCTTTGAGTGGTCTGATATAGTAGTCCATTTACACTTAGCTGTAAATATGCCCTTTTGTAAAAGCCTGAATGCAGCCTTCAAGGTGCAGTGCAGCATCGTGGTGGTGAACATAATGTTGGTTAAGTCCTGATTGTGACCGTTCTCCTCTTTCCCCTCTGTGGGTGGACCACCACTTCTCCTCAGGAAGAACCGAAGAAGGTCCGCTTTGATTACGACCTGTTCCTCCACCTGGAGGGCCACCCGCCTGTCAATCATCTCCGCTGCGAGAAGCTCACCTTCAACAACCCAACAGAGGAGTTTCGTAAGAAGCTGCTGAAAGCCGGAGGGGTAGGAGTCCGAGGGAGGCGGAGACTTGAGGGACACTTCTCAATGCAATACTGCAACTTGTACTACAGTAATTGTAATTATGTACATAATTAAAGAATAAGGCTGGTAATCTTATTTTCAATATATACTATGAAAAACAACAGCACTTTACAAACTAGTCTCAAAATGACCTAACCACGGGTGATGGGGACGGGCAACATACAGTACAATAGTTTTCACCTTTTCTAGTGGTCTGTGTTGTGGGGGAGTACACGCTGACTAATCATGCCAGGGTCAATGAAGGTGTTCAGGTGACAGTCTAACACATTACACATGGCACACATGGCCTCTGCCCTTTCTTCTTATTAAATGTTTCAAAGATTGTATTTCATGAATGTGTTCAATGTGGACTGAATTGTTTATTCAGGGAGCCTTTGGTGCATTTCATTATCATTAGATTTCAGAACTGTTCTGCAATATGCGGTTAGTTTAATCACACAGATCACTGTGATCTTCTTGCTTTAGTACTGTTTTAGGAAACCTCTACAAGCAGAATGAATTGCTACAAATGTAGTATCACTTAGATCAGCTGATCAAATCAACAGAGCTCTCTATAGTTGGACGTTTACCATTAATTGCATCCAGGAATGTCCTGATAAGGCTTGTTTTGGCCTCAATCCTAGATCTTTTAATATCGTATTACAAATATACAGTCTGATCAAATGCTAAATATTAATAAAATATGTCTCAAACACCTTTTTAAATAGCAGCTGTAACTAAATGTGACCCACCAAATTGATCAAAAGTACTTGTTCAAGAAGGACAAACCCAACAACAGCCATGTTTTGGTTTTGCTTGACATCAAGTGACAATTTTATCAACTTTGCCGTCGTTATATTCCATTAATTTAGTCAATGCTTTTACACAAAGCCAGCCACACGCTCAACGGCTTCAGATCCTACAGTACATTTAGAAACGATGAGCGATGGAGAACGGTCTCTTTTATGGGACAACGTGCCGTGTGAACAGATGAGTTTCCTGCTGTGCGGAAGTCAATGGGGAGCTCTCCACCACTGTGGAGCCAGAAGAGCAAACCGTTGATTTGGTTGAGGAGCCGCCGGTGTTCAGTAGCCATGGGCCAGTAGCCCTGGGCAATTATACAAAGATTTGTGCTGTCAACTGTCTTTCAGACCAGGGAAAAGAATCATAAGCATAACTATAGTAGGAAAGGCCATGTGAGCGAAGGACCAAGGAGGGGACCTAGAATGTAACCCTGAAGGGCTCCACTTGTGAGACTACATTACATTACATTTGATTTAGCTGACGCTTTTATCCAAAGTGACTTACAACTGTTAAACTACAAAGTGCTATCAGTAAGAGACATTTAAGTGCTAACAAAGTGCTACTACGGCTCTACCTTCCCTATTCAAGGTATAGTCGAAAAAGATGTGTTTTTAGTTTGCGACGGAAGATGTAGAGACTTTCTGCTGTCCTGATGTCAATGGGAAGCTCGTTCCACCAAAGACTACAAGGTTCAAACACAGATGCTCTCCATGTAAGTGCCTCCCTTGAGGTAGGATGTTAAAAGGGGAAAGTGCACAGTCTGAGACTCCCAGTTCTTTGAGGGTGGAGAAGAGGATCTGGTAGTAACCCGTGTACTAACTCTGCTGAAAGGTGTAGCAGAATGACGGAGGAGAAGGAGACTGCTCAGTGGAAGGGCCTTTAAGCAGACCGGTGCGGGTCAGGAAGGTTGTTCTGCTGGAGATGTGCAGAACAAAGAGAGAGGGGAGACTGGTCTGTGAACCATAACATCAGAAGGATTTGACTGACGGTTCCTTTTGACCACATAATGTTTCACCTTCTCACATTTTCATGTGGAGGGAAAAGCTCTCTGTCCTAAAGGAGAACAGTGCTGCAACGAGCAGGCTGAGTGCAGTCAAGAAATGATCCATCAGATTTTAATCTAGCTAATACCGACCCATTAAAATGTGCCCTTGTATGATCCTAAGCATCGGCTCAGGACAGCCCGAGTTACTTCCGCAGCGTTGGGTTCAGTCAGTCTGTTGGTCCTCAGCCAGAGGACCCCTGTAGGCTGGAGGTTTTATGGCTGGAGCTAAGTGCTCTTTATTTACTTTGGCCTGCACCCCCTTCTCAGCCTCAAAAAGGACTTTAGTGCTGACATTGGCCATATCGAGACTCACATTCTCTATTGAAGATCCGAGAACATAACTTTGAGCAATTTCATTCAATCCAAAGTTCCTTTACCACACCTTGTTCCACCGTTTTGGATATTAATAATGTAATGAGTATTTGGCTTAACTAAAATGCTTTTGCTTTTTAGAGAATTAAACTGTAAACCTTTGTTGTCCTCTCTTTGACAGACCCGGGATCCTCACAAACGAAGTTCAGAAGACTCAAAAGTAAGACTCAGTGAGCAGTGAGTGGATTAAACAAAGGGCTTCGGCCTAGTCTTAATGCTAAGCTAGGCTAACCACACCCTAACTCCAGCTCAATTCATACACACAGTTTGACATCAAATCTTCTCTTACCTCAATGTCAAATAGAAGCATTCATTTTAGATGAAGTGTAATATCATATAGGAGAAATGCTATGAATGAATATAGAATACAAAAGTGGTGTAAGTCTTTGCTACTGCCTCTCAATACACCAATCTGATCAGTCAATAACAACTTAAATCCTTTCGGATCTCGTCCAGTATCAAAAACCTTTAAGTTTGATACCCAGTCCCACTGTTCAGCTTTCAAACTGAATCCTCTGATTGTGGTTTGCTGCTGTTCCTCTGGCAGGTGATGGTAATGCAGGAGGGCTCCACCTCCCTGTTCGGCCAGCACCTGAAGCTGCCTACGCTTCCCAACAGCTCACTGACATCCACCTTCTCTGATCCAAAGAAGAGCAAAAGCTTCCATGGGTCAAAGGTCAGTGTTGTTTCCAGGTACTTGTCTGGAGTTAGACAACCGTCTTCTTTGTGTCCACTCTCAGCCCCACCAGCTCTGAAACCTGTTACCCCATTAAAGTATCCAGGTCCTAATCCCCCACACATTTGTCAGGTTCAAAGACTTCCAAGACTTTGAGACATGCTTTGAATTTTTGATGACCTGTAGGTTAGACAGGGCCCCTATTCTGCTTTTTATTCATATGTCCTTTTTAAGAACTTCATATGTTTTACACAAAACCGTGTGTTTACAATAAGTAAAGACAATCAAAGGAAGGGATGGGAGAAGAGAGAAGGCATACATGTCGGGCCTAGAAGCTACAGGTGAGCTATGAGACATTATCCTGGCAGCACTAAATCATGTACGTCAATAAGCCGGCATGATGTTTCCCTTTTATGTGTTATTTTTAGGCCATTTAAATGGAGTCATTTAAGAGCCAGGTTGTGTGTGTGTGTGTGTGTGTGTGTGTGTGTGTGTGTGTGTGCGCGCCCTCTTGCGCCTCAAGTAATTCATCAAACACACTCTCACCCCCTGCCCCCTCTTTCTCCATTATATTTATTTATATAGAATTATTGCACTACTATTAGAACACATTAGATATTAATATAATAATCATAACTATATGGCCCATTTCAGAATATCAGTTCTATGTATAATAATGTGTTTAACGATTAAATGTTGCAGCTGGGAAAGGTGGGGCTCATTTGAATGACTTTATTATACTTTATATACTGCAGGGTAGTCTAAGCTATAATAAGAAATCGTAATGTAAATAAGGTCCAGACCCCTTATTCACCTGAAAATAATACATTCCTAGAAAGTAAAACATAATTCTGTAACTGTTGATTGTAATTCTGATGTGCTTTCAGTTCTGACAGCATCATTATTATTATAACCCCTTCAGTGATTTACATGAGCTTAGGTCACCTGCTAACCTGCCAATGTCACGGTGCTGAAAGGTCTGTTAAAAAGTGGCACTTTAGTGATCTCCTCCATGTTGATGGCAGCAGAGGCCCTGCGTCCCCTCCAGAGCACTAAAGCAGTTTAATGTTGGGCTTCCCCGGGAGGGAGACGGCTTCACTGCAGCGGAGGAGTCCGCTGGAGTTTAGAAACGAGCCGACAGCTTTACGCCCTGGGGTCCCGGGGTCACCGACAGATGCACCTAATGAAAGGTTTCAGAGCTGGTTGGCCAAAGTTGTGACACACCCCCGTCGTCTAGACTGCTTTAATGGGTTTACTGCATTGATGAAATATTGACAAGGGGGCTGGAGGTGGGACCCAGGACAAATGGCCCCCGTCGTTGGAAGGAATGCATTTCCTCCTTTTCTCCCCATTGCCCTCCGTTCCACTTTTAAGGGTGCGCATGTGGCTGCTGAAAAGGCCCCCTCACCCCACTGAACAGCACGGTTCAAAAGAAGTCCTGAGTTTGCTCTTTAAGCCCATAGATGTTTTTAAGAATAGACCGCTTTTCACAGGCGGTAAGGCCAAACTGCAGGGTGGCATGCATGTTTACTCTTGTGTAAAAGGCAGAAGATTAATCTTCAGTTGACCTTGCTGCCTGTTTTTTACTCACTGTTATTTGGCATTTTAGAAGTACTACATGCAGTCTAGTGGAGTCCAAAGGCAGCGCCACACGAAGAGCAAGAGGACAACATTATAAGGAGACATGTTTACTCCTGAATGCTGAGATTTCAACCCAAAATGTTTTTCAGTGGTACTTTCTTATATCAGTTATTATCACAGCAATAAAAAAGCCCATAACCTCCTCAGGCAACTGTATTCCTCAGTAGCTAATTATGGGCTTGCCCTTTTATGTTTGCCCACTGACCTAAAGTGGGATTTCCCTCTACCCCACTCCTTAATCCTTTGAGCTGAAGTTTATTCTTCTGTAGCTTAGATGATTCTGTGTAATTCTGCTCTAACACCCTAAATGTTGGGTAGAAGGCCTTCTGTTTTGTTTCAGACCTGACTGAACTTGCCATCATGCAGTTCGTATATCATGATTTGGACTACCACGGAATCTAAACCTGTTGCTCATTGTTTCAATGCCTTTTGTTCTGGAGGATGTGTTCGTACAATGAAGGCTCTTTCTCAGGTGTTGGCTTCAATTCACAGGACAGCTCCAAGGGAAGCGGTATCACCCTTCTGACCACCGCCACAACCACCAGCACCAACAGCAGCAGCTTCTCCAAACTCCACAAGCCCTCTAAGGACCACAAAGACAAGCCTCCAAAAGACTTGAAAGAGCCCAAAAGTGCCTTCAGAGACTCCGGCTGGGAACCCAGCAAAGCCCCCAAAGAACCTTCCAGGAAACCCAAAGAGAACCAGCCCCTAAGAGATATCAATCCTAAAATGGGCTTCAAGGAACCCAAGTCTTTGTCCAAGGAGCATCGGACTGAGGGGACGACCCACGGGTCAGCGCTAAACAAGCGTCTGTCAGCTCCCGATGGTGATGAGCATGTGACCAAAAAACGTAAAAAGGGATTTGTTGACCTATCAGGGAAGCAGCCATCGGGGTCAGACTCGCAACATTTGGATAAGAGTCTCTTGAAGGATAGATCGCAGGGGCGAACAAGCAAACTGCGACCAGAGGTTGACGAGGCGGACCGCAGGAAGGTGTCAACACTGCCGCCATTCCGGGACTTGGTGGACCTCAATGACTCAGATATGGAGGACCAGTCTACCAAATCAGATGTAAGTATAACTTCTTTCTAATTGTTATCAAAACCCAAGAGTGTAAGAGTTCTTACACGTTGGACATTTTACAAAAAAAATAGTGAAGGGAAAGGTTGTGGAAAGAGGGAAGCCCTATAAAAATCAAATGACCAACAGAGAGAGAAGCTTCTGTAATGGGAGTCCGGGTGACTCCAGGGGGCTGGGAGGGGGAAGAAGGGGTGGCCATCATTAATTAGTTCAGCTGCATTCATCTGGGTGGCCAAACAGGAAGTGGTCAAAACTGGTGCAGGATATTGACAAGATGCAGTTTTGTTGCCCTATTAACAGCAAATCACAGATGTATTACACTTGCATTTGGCAAAGGAGGTAATTGATGGATGTGGATGTAGAATGTGCTCAAGTATTCCTCTCAGCTCCACATCAAGAGCAGGATTAGAAAACGTCTTGTCTACAGTGGCTGCTCTCATGAATAGGCTGACATTCGACTGGGTTGCCTGGTCCACGCACATTTGGTGGAGAAGCTCCCCATAAAGACGGGCTGTTTTAAAGCCAAATAGTCGACGAGAAAGATTTATGGTTTTACAACACCTGAGGAGAAAGGGGAGACGCTGCAGTGAATAGAACAGAGTTCCCCTTTAATCCTTTTAGCTTTTGAGAGAAGAAAGAGGGTGAGCGTTTGTGGGAGAAAGGTCTAAATCCCCGTGCTTTGAGCAACTTTCTTTTATGCGATGGTGTTTTCATTTCTATTCTCTAACGCTTGTATAAAGCGTGGGTCTTTGTGTATCTTTCTCCTTAGGGGCAGCTCGTTTAGCCAGGGGAGTTATTACTTAGCACAAGCAGAATCCGTGTTTTTGTCTGCGCTGTATGTAAATGCCTTTTTAAGTTTACCCATACTGAGGCTGGGGGTCGGGCCGGTTGTAAAGGGGATGTGGGTTGACAAATGCCAGGTGTTTGATCCTCCCCAGGCTAGCGACTCCGGTGGGCGAGCGCAGGGCCGACACAGAGCACCGCTCTCATTTCTCATGTGACCGCTTGTTTGATCTCTGTGTTTTCCTCCGAGCACCGTGCCAGAAACAGCAGAGAAGAGGAAATGTAGAGTAGGTGACGATATGAAGGGAAAGCCGGCTGGAGCGTCGGCACGAGAACCTCTTTAGCGCACTGGATGTGGGCACCGGAGGACAAGTCTGTGTTTAAAAAGGCCCTTGTATGATCAAATTCACTTCCTCACAGATACATGCTTTGGAGATGGCTTGAAAGTATTCTATGAGAATCATGGTATTTTGAGGATGATTGGTTAATATTGGACTGCTGAAAGGTGTAGCAGCATGACGGAGGAGAAGGAGACTGCTCAGTGGAAGGGCCTTTAAGCAGACCGGTGCGGGTCAGGAAGGTTGTTCTGCTGGAGATGTGCAGAACAAAGAGAGAGGGGAGACTGGTCTGTGAACCATAACATCAGAAGGACTCGATGGACTGGCGGCCGCCCTCGATGGACTGGCGGCCTGTCCAGGGTGTCCCCTGCCTTCGCCCTATGTCAGCTGGGATAGGCTCCAGCGCCCCCGCGACCCTAATGAGGATAAGCGGTATTGAAAATGGATGGATGGATGGATGGTTAATATTTCTCGCAAAATGTTTGGTTGATGAGGAGTTTGATCTCTTCGACACTGAGAAACAACTTAACCTTTTTAAAGTGTTTTCATTTCTCAGAGCATTTGGACGGTAACAATTTTTTTAATGTTTTTTTTATTTTTATATATATATATATTTTATGCATAACATTTTTTTAAATTGTTTAACATGCTTAAAATGTACAACATTTACAATTGAATGTACATGTTAAATATCTGCATCTCTTTTACAGTGAAAAGAAAATTTGATTTATATTGAAGGAATTATGAATATTTTCAGCTATAACATGGACATTTAACATTTTAAAAGCTGAATAAATAGGTCAAATAAATAACGTTTAGGTTATATGGCCTGAACTGAAAAGGTCTGTTTTGAAAATCCCAGTGTGTCTCTCGGTGTCTTTGAGTGTGTCTATGGGTGTGTCTCGGTGTGTCTCGGGGTCTCTAGGTGTGTCTCTGGGTGTGTCTGGGTGTCTCTGGGGGTCTCTAGGTGTGTCTTTAGGTGTCTCTGGGTGTCTATTGGTGTGTCTCGGTGTGTCTGGGGGTCTCTAGGTGTGTCTCTGGGTGTCTCTGGGGGTCTCTAGGTGTGTCTCTGGGAGTCTCTAGGTGTGTCTCTGGGGGTCTCTAGGTGTGTCTCTCGGTGTGTCTCTGGGTGTCTCTGGGTGTCTCTAGGTGTGTCTCTGGGTGTCTTTGAGTGTGTCTATGGGTGTGTCTCGGTGTGTCTGGGGGTCTCTAGGTGTGTCTCTGGGTGTGTCTGGGTGTCTCTGGGTGTGTCTGGGGGTCTCTAGGTGTGTCTCTGGGTGTCTTTGAGTGTGTCTCTGGGTGTCTGGGTGTGTCTATGGGTGTGTCTCTGGGTGTCTATGGGTGTGTCTCTGGGTGTCTATGGGTGTGTCTATAAGTGTCTCGGTGTGTCTTTAGGTGTCTCTGGGTGTGTCTGGGGGTCTCTAGGTGTGTCTCTGGGTGTCTGAGTGTGTCTCTGGGTCTCTATGGGTGTGTGTCTGGGTGTGTCTCTGGGTGTCTTTGAGTGTGTCTCTGGGTGTGTCTCTGGGTGTCTGGGTGTGTCTCTGGGTGTCTATGGGTGTGTCTATGAGTGTGTCTCGGTGTGTCTTTAGGTGTCTGGGTGTGTCTGGGGGTCTCTATGTGTGTCTCTGGGTGTCTGAGTGTGTCTCTGGGTCTCTATGGGTGTGTGTCTGGGTGTCTGAGTGTGTCTCTGGGTCTCTATGGGTGTGTCTCTGGGTGTCTCTAGGTGTGTCTCTGGGTGTCTGAGTGTGTCTCTGGGTGTCTTGGTGTGTCTCTGGGTGTCTGGGTGTCTTGGTGTGTCTCTGGGTGTCTGAGTGTGTCTCTGGGTTTCGATGGGTGTGTCTTTGGGTGTCTCTGGGTGGCTTTAGGTCTCTGTGTGTGTGTGTCTGGGTGTCTCTATGTGTCTCTAGGTGTGTCTTTAGGTGTGTCTCTTGGTGTCTTTAGGTGTCTAGGTGTGTCTCTGGGTGTCTCTAGATGTGTCTCTGGGTGTCTTTGAGTGTGTCTCTGGGTGTCTTTTAGGTGTGTCTCTGGGTGTCTCTAGGTGTGTCTTTGAGTGTGTCTCTTGGTATCTTTAGGTGTGTCTCTGGGTGTCTTTGAGTGTGTCTCTGGGTGTCTTTAGGTGTGTCTCTGGGTGTCTCTAGGTGTGTCTCTAGGTCTGTCTCTGGGTGTCTTTGAGTGTGTCTCTGGGTGTGTCTCTGGGTGTCTTTAGGTGTCTCTGGGTGTCTCTAGGTGTGTCTTTGAGTGTGTCTCTGGCTGTCTCTAGGTGTGTCTCTGGGTGTCTCTAGGTGTGTCTCTGGGTGTCTATGGGTGTCTCTAGGGGTGTCTTTAGGTGTCTCTAGGTGTGTCTCTGGGTGTCTTTGAGTGTGTCTATGGGTGTCTCTAGGTGTGTCTCTGGGTGTCTTTGAATGTGTCTCTGGGTGTGTCTCTAGGTGTCTTTAGGTGTGTCTATGGGTGTCGATGGGTGTGTCTCTGGGTGTCTATGAGTGTATCTCTGGGTGTGTCTCTGGGTGTCTCTAGGTGTGTCTCTGGGTGTCTTTGAGTGTGTCTCTGGGTGTGTCTCTGGTTGTCTTTAGGTGTGTCTCTAGGTGTCTTTAGGGGTGTCTCTAGGTGTGTCTCTAGGTGTCTTTAGGGGTTTCTCTAGGTGTGTCTCTGGGTGTCTATGGGTGTGTCTCTGGGTGTCTGAGTGTGTCTCTGGGTGGCTTTAGGTCTGTGTGTGTCTGGGTGTGTCTTTGGGTGTGTCTGGGTTTGTCTTTGGGTGTCTCTGGTTCTCTGGGTGTGTCTCTAGGTGTGTGTCTGTGGCTCAGTGGTTAGCAGGTCCGTCCTTCAATCAGAGGATCTGCAGTCCCCGGCTCTGCTAGCCCATGTCAATGTGTCCTTGAGCAAGACACTTAACCCTGAATTGCTCCCCGCAGCTGTTCTACGGTGTGTGAATGTAAGTCGCTTTGGATAAAAGCGTCAGCTGAAGTAATGTAATGTCTGGGTGTCTCTGGGTGTCTTCTGGTACAGCAGTGAGCCCACATCCAGAGACCTGGGTGTGGGCTCACTGCATCCATCCATCCATCCATTATCACCCGCTTATCCGGGGTCGGGTCGCGGTGGCAGCAGGTTCAGCAGGCCGACCCAGGCCTCCCTCTCACCCGCAGCACTTTCCAGCTCATTCTGGGGGATCCCGAGGTGTTCCAAGGCCAGCCGGGAGATATAATCCCTCCAGCGTGTCCTCGGTCTTCCCCGGGGCCTCCTACCAGTTGGACGTGCCCGGAAAACCTCTAATGGGAGGCGTCCAGGAGGCATCCTGACTAGATGCCCGAACCACCTCAGCTGACTCCTTTCGACACGAAGGAGCAGCGACTCGACTCCAAGCTCCCCCCTGATGTCCGAGCTCCTTACCCTATCTCTAAGGCTGAGCCCGGCCACCCTACGGAGGAAGCTCATTTCGGCCGCTTGTATCCGAGATCTCGTTCTTTCGGTCACGACCCAGAGTTCGTGACCATAGGTGAGGGTTGGAACGTAGACCAACCAGTAAATGGAGAGCTTTGCCTTCAGGCTCAGCTCCCTCTTCACCAAGACAGACCGGTACAGCGCCTGTTTTACTGCTGCAGCCGCACCGATCCGCCTATCGATCTCCCGCTCCACCTTACCCTCACTCGTGAACAAGACCCCGAGATACTTGAACTCCTTCGCTTGGGGTAGGCAGTTTGTCCCCACCTGGAGGGAGCAATCCGCCGGTTTCCGGCAGAGCACCATGGCCTCAGATTTGGAGGTGCTAACTCTCATCCCTGCCGCTTCGCACTCGGCTGCAAAACGCCCCAGTGAATGCTGGAGGTCACGGTCCGAGGAGGCAAACAGGACCACATCATCCGCAAACAGCAGAGAGGCGATCCCGAGACTCCCGAACCGGATCCTCTCCGCCCCCTGGCTGCGCCTAGATATCCTGTCCATGAAGGTCACGAACAGGACCGGTGATAAAGGGCAGCCCTGGCGGAGGCCAACACCCACCGGGAACGTGTCTGACTTACTACCGAGGAGACGAACACAGCTCCTACTGCAGGCGTACAGAGACCGGATGGCCCGTGCCAACGGGTCCGGCACCCCATACTCCCGCAGCACCCCCCACAAAAACCCCCGAGGGACCCGGTCGAAAGCCTTCTCCAGGTCTACAAAGCACATGTAAACTGGTTGGGCAAACTCCCAGGACCCCTCCAGTAATCTTGCGAGGGTAAAGAGCTGGTCCACTGTTCCACGACCAGGACGGAATCCGCACTGTTCGTCTTGAATCTGAGGTTCAACAAGCGGTCGGAGGCTCCTCTCCAGCACCCTGGCATAAGCTTTTCCCGGGAGGCTGAGCAGTGTGATACCACGATAGTTCGAGCACACTCTCCGGTCCCCCTTCTTGAAGATGGGAACCACCACCCCGGTCTGCCAGTCCATGGGCACTGTTCCCGACCCCCATGCGACACTGGTACTGCAGGCTCACTGCAGTACCAGAGAATGCTCCGTCAGGTGGAGGAAAGTACCTCACAGGTTTCTGCAACAATTACTTCACAGCTGAGAAAACCGTGAGGGGCTGAACAGCAAGACTGACAATGAGCCGATCCATTTGTCCCCCAGGATAAATGAGTTGGCTGTGTGTGAATGAATCTACGGTGTCAAACTGAAAGCGTTTTGTTTGGACGGCCCCTGCTGAATTACACAAGAAAACCAAACGCTCTTGCTCAGTTTGTTCTTGTTTGCTGGCATTTCTTGTTGGCCTTCCTAACTGTGCCAAGAGTTAAGAGAAGAGGCCAGATCAATGCCGTCTAAAGACTATTTATTGTCTTCGAGGAGGGCAGCTTCGGCGGCTTTGAGCAAAGACGGACAAAAGCCCCTAAAAGGAGTCCTGGTAAGATTTATGGCCCTCTGATGAAGCTGTCCCATAAACCAACAGACCAGCTGTGTGGTGTTTGTTGGCGGGAGGTGATGGCCATTGAAGTTGCTCTGCCTTTTGCCTTTGCGTCTCTCTTTTTCTCATATGTTTCTTCTGTCGGTCGCATCTCGCCACATTTTAAACTCCCATTAGAATGACACACACTTAAAGCCACACCTCCAGTCGATCGGAGTGGCTCACAAATAGTATCCCACTTACTATGGGACAATATAAATATCAGCAGATTTTGGGAGACTGTTTATACCACAGTACCTGGTAGCTGTCGCATCTAACAGCCAACAACACGGGGCTTCCCTCATCCTCCCTTTGAAAAGCATTCTGCTACATTTTACAAATTCGGATGATTCAAATAGACAAAAACACAATCTTAGATTATTATATATTAGAGGTGTATATATCAGTTTTACTCTACTTGGCTGTGAAATATTCTGATGGTAACAATACTGCTGACAATTACTCTTATGATTATAGACATCACAGCGCTCCTGCAGTTTTGCCACAAGAGAAGTGATTTTATTCCCACTGTCATCGAAGCCGAGCGACCCCAGCAGCACCAGAAGAGTCCTGTCTGTCTGTTCTTTGCATCACTGTTTAAGAGGACAGGTCATGTTCTTCTTCACAGGGGACAATCGGCTCAGCCCAGAGTTAGTGATATTGTACAGTTAGTGATATTGTACAGAGTTAGTGATATTGTGCAGAGTTAGTGATATTGTGCAGTTAGTGATATTGTGCAGAGTTAGTGATAGTGTGCAGTTAGTGATATTGTGCAGAGTTTGTGAAGAGTTAGTGATATTGTGCAGAGTTAGTGATATTGTGCAGAGTTAGTGATATTGTGCAGTTAGTGATATTGTGCAGAGTTTGTGATATTGTGCAGTTAGTGATATTGTGCAGTTTGTGCAAAGTTTGTGATATTGTGCAGAGTTAGTGATATTGTGCAGAGTTTGTGATATTGTGCAGAGTTTGTGCAGAGTTTGTGATATTGTGCAGAGTTTGTGAAGAGTTAGTGATATTGTGCAGAGTTTGTGATATTGTGCAGTTAGTGATATTGTGCAGTTTGTGCAAAGTTTGTGATATTGTGCAGAGTTAGTGATATTGTGCAGAGTTTGTGATATTGTGCAGTTAGTGATATTGTGCAGAGTTAGTGATATTGTGCAGAGTTTGTGATATTGTGCAGAGTTAGTGATATTGTGCAGTTAGTGATATTGTGCAGAGTTTGTGATATTGTGCAGTTAGTGATATTGTGCAGTTTGTGCAAAGTTTGTGATATTGTGCAGAGTTAGTGATATTGTGCAGAGTTTGTGATATTGTGCAGAGTTTGTGCAGAGTTTGTGATATTGTGCAGAGTTTGTGAAGAGTTAGTGATATTGTGCAGAGTTTGTGATATTGTGCAGTTAGTGATATTGTGCAGTTTGTGCAAAGTTTGTGATATTGTGCAGAGTTAGTGATATTGTGCAGAGTTTGTGATATTGTGCAGTTAGTGATATTGTGCAGAGTTTGTGATATTGTGCAGTTAGTGATATTGTGCAGAGTTAGTGATATTGTGCAGAGTTTGTGATATTGTGCAGACAGGCGGGCGGCGCTCCCGACTTAATTGTGCCACAGTCTATTATGTTCCATTCTACTCTCATTTTTACTACGAACACCCATCAGGTAGCACTTGAAAGATGTGATGTGTGAACATTTTCTGAAGGACTGACACATTATGAAGACAGTGAGTGTGATTGACGGGGGACGATCATAAACACCACCCAAAGAAATCCCAACATGAAAACATGAATGAGACATTTAACCAACTGTCTTAACTTTAACTTTAAAACATATTGAACTAAAGCAGGTTGTTCATTTAGAGTGTTGGTTCAACAAAGGGGCAGTACCACTGTACCACTGTTTAATAGTTTAATAGAATCCAAGCCAGTTCTTGTGTTACATCATTGTATTTTACTTCTTTTTAAAATTGTTGTCGTGAGTACTGTGATTGTTTTGCCACAATCATCATCATAATCATGCTGCTGAATTCAGGAGACTGATGACTGATGTTTGCTCTGCTGTGTGCATTTGGATCCTTGATCTTTTGTATCCATTCAGTCTGTGTCATGTACTGTTGAGCGGTTTGTTGTGTATCGTTTCAGATCACCGGCACTGTCTCCCACTGGAGATGAATGTCTTCCTCCCCCCAATACTAACGAGGCCTGCACTACTTTGTTTGGCTCACACAAGCAGCATTCACCTCAGTATCCAGTCATCTGTCAACTATCTTCTCAGTTAACTGATTAGTTATTTGGTCGATAACATGTCAGAAAATGGCCATCCATCCCGATTGCCAGTCCAGAGATATTGTGATTACTATCATAGAGGATGAAGAAAACATGAAAATATTCACACATTAAAAAAACTGCACTAGGAGTGTTTTCCTTTTTAGACTTGAAAGAAATGTCTCAAAACAATCCATTATTAATATCACAAGAGTTGACTCATAGATAATTAGTTGCAGCTGTACTCTTGTTCATTAGAAGTATTCGTTGTAGTGGGAGGCGCAGTAGCGACATGTTGGTTACCTTCTAGTTAAATGCCATCGACCAATCCCGACCCACAGCTCCTGAAAGCACCTGAAACTTGCATTGAGCGCCACCTCCTGCTGCTTCCCCACAGGGAACAAAAGAATACATAAAGCAACGCACACAAAGCATTTAGAAACAGAAAACAGGCAAATACAGAAATGCTGTTGACCTTCATGCACTACGAGGGCGTGGCGATAATTCAATGTAATCACATTATTACTGAGATATTGTGATAAACATAAACTAACTCAGATTTCTGATCAAATGAAGTTAAATCAAACTATTGTCTTTTATCTGCATTTGTGTACATGCATGCAAACAGTCAGTGTATAGCTGGAATTCTTTATGCTTTTTTTCCTTTTGCACTGAAGCCGTTAACTAAATGATAAAATCCTCAGTTCTTTGCATTTGTAAAGTAATTAATTCCCTCGGGAGGAAACACAAATAGGCTTTACCATGTGGTTATTTCATATAAACTATTAATGTATTGAATAACCAGAAAACATTCTGTATCGTGATATATATCCTTATCTAGATATGAAATTACCTACGTAGTCATGATAGAATATATTTTCCATATTATCTTTGTTACTTCTAGTGGATCAGAAGTGAAGCTTGAGAGGAAATTTTTTAAAGACAACAGATGGGAAAGTGCAGAGAATGATGTTCAATCCTATGCATCAGTTACTCAATCTGACTTTCTGGTTGCGTCCAGTTCATCTGCACACGTGTCGGCTCGTGAGCTCTTTGTTGCCCCGAGCTGAAGAGAGCAACACATGACTCAAAGAGATGAGAGCTGACCACACAGCGGCTCCCTTCAAAGCTCCTTTTGCCTCTCGAGGTTCCAAACATCCACACTTTGTGTTCTTCTATACTGTTTAATATGTAAGAAAAGAATCAAAACTAATGCCAGTTAATGCTCATTGACCAAAAGAAATACACCATTGTCTTTAACTGCTAAGGAATGTCGTATGCATATTGTGTTTCTGGTTGCTTCCCACTGTTGGAGCATATTAGAAAAGGTGTGCTAATATGAGAGATACGTTTACATGGGTATCTGCAGGGCTTGAAAGTCCCAAAAAGTATTACATTTATTTTATTCATTTTTTTAACCGGAAATATTTTTTTAAAGTTTATTGCCAGATTTAAATATTGTTCTTTACATTAGTTATAACTTATATCTGATTATGTCTAATGTATCGCATTGTGCTGCAGTAAGCACCATCAGACCTGTAGTCATGACTTGGTGCAGGAGAAGGCGTCACTCAAACTTACATTTTATTCATACTCCATATCATACTCAACATATGTATCATGATATATACTGTTTATTAAGCGTGTCCAAAAAAGGAACAGCCATATATTAGTATATACTATGTCATAAAAACTTGTTAAATATTAGTAGAACCAAACATTTACTCAAACGGAACCAGATTACAACAAGTCTGCGTTGTGTTGGGACCTCCAACAAGCCGGAGGCAGCAGGACTCAGACCCTCAGGACGCTCTCACGCTGAGTGGAAGACCTGCCAAGCAACTGACATGAGGAATATATGAGGGCAGTCACACGCGTGATGCTCAATGGAGTGAACAGGTTTAAGTTTCAGCACTGTTTGTGTGTAGTTTGCTGCATGTTTATGGCACATCATTTAGACTCAGTGATTTATGATGCTTGATGGGGATCTGAGGCTCAAGCACTAAAACGGGCCTGGCTCTTTTCAGACGAGGCCAGGAGCAGAGCAGCAGTGTAGATTGGTTTGGGCTCTGACAAGCCAAGATGACTTCAAAGTATTAGTGCTGACGTAGACTTATGTACCATATCAGGACTTGGACCTCACGGCCCTGATATAGAGTCCTACCTGGAGTTTAAGTATCGGACCGTACCGAGTACCCCTCCGATGCCGGGTGCTTGGAGCCACTTTCACTTTCCAAGCCAGTCGCTGCAATCCGCTGCTGAGGAAATGTGCCCAGGGAGTGCCCACGTGTTAGGAAGTGAAATCATTATTTGGTTCATTGTGAAACTATGGTGGGATAAAATAGATGTAGGCGGGCTGCCACGGCCTCAGTAATTATTGGGAAACACTCAAATATATCCATATCCACAGTTTGTTATGCTGGTTTCCAACCCCTAGATGGGGTGACCCTGACCACGTTACCAGGCGTATTCACTCCCATAGACCAGACCATTGCATAAGGAGAGAAAGACCGGCCTAAAAACCTTTTTATTCAGGAAGGCATTTTTGACTTTGTGTTGAATCACTGCCAGCTATTTTATTTTCTATTATAGTTTGTTTTAACTATCTACTGTCTCTGCAGCACTCTGAGATTCTGTTTGAATGAAAAGTGCTTTATAAATATAATGCATTATTATTATTATTATTATTATTATTATTATTAAACAGGAAGAAGCCGTTGTGTTGTGAAACATATTAACAGACAAATCCAGATCTGATATGAGGCACATCAGAGGTGTGTATAAAGCGCTCAATGATGCTGGTGACTAACTACTGATGGGTGGCCGTAGTCCAGAAATATAGCAGCATCGGGCCGTAAGCTCCAACTGAATCTCAGCCCAAATTCATCAACCATTAACATTAACAGGCTGGTTATTTACAGACAACACCAAGTCCATTGTTGCAGTGTGGGTGGTTTGATGTTTGGCTTCCCTCCATCGTACTGACACCTGGAGCTCCTCCTCACCGACAGGATCTTCTGATCTCTATCCCCCCCAATGAGGCGCACCGCCTTGATTTGTGAACTCCATTACCTTCTCCACTGTAGTCCTCTTTGTTTGGTAGAATGGGTTTCAGTCGCACACAAAATAATCAGACATGAGAACCATGACTTCTGGTGGACAGAACGTGGAACGTTTCTTAATGTGTATCATCGCATGAAAGTGGTCAAAACTCAACATTGCAAATATCTTCCAAATGATTGGATGCTGTTGTTCAAAACCACTTTTGACTAAGCATCAGTCCCCTTCATCCTAGTTGTTTCATTTATCACATTTTGTTTTCTCTTCTCCCTCCCAGTCCGAACAGCCCAGTCCAGCCAGTTCCAGCTCCGGTTCAGGCTTTGCTCCCACACACCACAAACGGCAAGGTAATTATGTGGAACTCGCATCCGTTTCAGAGGATCTCTTAGTTATTGTCTCTTTCCGTCTGTATAAAGGTCCAGTCATTGCTCTAGAAATCCGGGTGTCAGAGGGTCTAGAATGTGGGACTTGTCCTTCTTCTTTACCTGAGGGTGACCTCTGCTTGTGTGTTTGTTATTTTCTCTGGATGCAGTGGTGGACTTCATCATCAGGAAAAGGTTGGCTATTCCTGCCACCACCCACACAGGTAACCATTCACATACTCACACACACACACTCTTCCAGCTCGTCTCCGTGCATGAAAACTCGTGCATCTCTCTGCAGCCAGTAAGGGTTCTGTGTTTATCGTGGATGCGATGCCACCCTCCAGAGCACCCATCACTGCGGATGTCACAGCCATAGTGGTTCATTTGGCCTTAATCCCACATGCACTGTCCTGCTGCCAGAAATGCTCACCGGAGCACCAAATGTGAAGAGGAATGTGCCCGATTTGTTCCTGTTTGAGTGTTTGCTTTCCATAAAATGAAAGTGTGTATGTGTGGGCCATTTTTAAAGATTTCTACGAGCTGAGGCGCTGACGGGTTAGAGTCAGAGAGGCAGACTAACACATCTGTGGTTTTGGTCTTTTTCTGGGAGTTGCTGACAATAAGAAAGCTATCAAAGAAAAAGCCATGTCCATTTAAGTAAAGAGTAAAAGTGTCCGTCCACCTACTGGGACCAGTTCTACTGCCACCAGGCCGTCCCACCAGGCCTCCAGCTCCCAGCATGACCCGCTGCCTCGTGCATGTTCTCACCCGTGCCTCCACATAACAATGAAAGACCTCTGTCCCGCTCACACAGTGCTGGGCCCGCTGCAGTCGGTCATGCAGGACCTGCACTCGGATGACAACGAGGACGATTCGGAGGACGCCGACGACCACGACATGGACTCTGACGTGGAGCGGCCCGCGCACATGCATCTCACGCACCACCAGCGCAGGTTAGTGAGCCTGTGGCACACCACACCGTGATCGCAGACGCAGGCCGCTGGTTCGCATGGGGTGCAGAGATTGTGGGGTTGTCTGAGGTGTTAGGGAGCAGGTTAGTGATGGTCCAATAAATCAGCTAGTATAACCCGCCATGTGTTTACACCGAGGCACAGTATCCATTCCTTTAAGAGCTCAGGATTGTTCCTTCTGGTGTTTAAAGCTGCACTAATCAATATTGTTGAATTCACACTCCAATGGCTGTGTGTAGGAATAAAGGTGTAGTGATGGTAGTTCTCACTAAACTGCAGCTATACAGAGCTTTTACTCTCTTTCCCTTAGACACGACAACAGACTAGTTGTTGAACACAGTGGAGCATCTAGCAGCTAAAGAGATGTGGTGGAGACCAAAGCCGAGCTAAAAGAGTGAATATTGGACTCGCTAACACAACTCCACATGAATGTAATGGTGCTTTGTGTCAATAGTAGCCATATCAGATTAATAAGGTGATAATATGTCAAAGTAAATCAACCAATGGTGCCTGATGTAGCAGGGTTACCCAAAAACATTGAAATCTGGTTTTCTTATCTGGAAGTGAAAATAATCACAGCATTAAGCTTTGGGAACGTGTGGCGATGGAGGCGGTCGAACCCGCGGCGCCTTCATTCACACGTGTAACGCATCTTTTGTTGCCTTCCCCCTTGTGATAAACTACCCAGGGTCAGTTTGAGTGATGGCAGTGAGAGTGACAGCTCCTCGCCCTCCCCCCCATCCCGCAATGAAGCCCCGCCCATGCTAAAGACAACTGCTAACCAGGTAACATGTGGTTTGTGTCATTTCATCCACCACAAGCTTTTAGCTCCTAGTCTCCCAGTGACTGTGACTGTTTACCCTGTCAGATACTGGAAGTGAAGAGTCCCACCAAGCAGAACAAGCAGGACAAGAACAGAAGCATGGACTGTGACAAGGTACAACAGGAGATCAGGAGTCTGGCACAGTATGCAACACTATTCAGACATAGTGTAACGTGGCCTCGATATCACACCTGTAGAAATACATAATGGTTACATAATGAGTTATCATAGATTTCATATGAGTTGATTCTGGCAGCGTCGTCTCGTTCTGTGTTCAAAGTTCCCAGAGGTCCCAAAGTCTGGGGTTTGATTATTTCACTCTGTTTTAACGTCGTATGGGTTCAAGGAAGACCAAGAGCATGTGAGGTGGATGTAAGGGAATACAATGTTAGAAGGTGACTGGGGAAGCAAAATACACCACTTGGACATGGAGATAACCAGTTAACAGCTCTCTTTCATTCTATGGTTTTACTCTGACCCCTTTCCCTCAAAAGGCGATGCCCTTCGCTAGGCTGCATGTGTGTAGACAACTTAATAATTAAGAACACATTTTATGAAAGAACAGCAAGGGTTTTTGTAGAGAAGAGATTTATATTTCATAATGTCAGTCATAAAAAGAAAGTGGGAGGAGTCTGGTGTGAAGGACAGGTGTAACAGCTAACGAGGTGTTGCCGTGTGCTTCCCAGGCGTACCTGGACGAGCTGGTGGAGCTGCACAAACGGCTGATGACCCTCAGAGAAGGTCATATACTCCAACAGGTGTGTATGAATGAACTACCTTTTCCCGTTGGCCTCACTCAGCATGTATTTATTACTCATAGAAAACACTGATTGTTTCACATGGAGCTGTTTTTACCAGCGGGGTTGTTTGTTTTGAAGAAGAGGAGACCTGTGGTTAAAATAACACCTCCTGCGCTTTGAACTCCCATGATTCCACGTTCCGTCTTTTGTTATTGTTTTGATTAAGAGAATTCCACATTACATTACATTTAGCTGACACTTTTATCCAAAGGGACAATCATGTTACATTATACACCGTAGACAGAGCTACAGGGAACGATTCAGGGTTAAGAGTCTTGCTCAAGGACACATCGACTAGGGCGGGGATTGAACCACCAACCCCCTGAATGAAAGACAGACCTGCTAACCACTGACCCACAGTCGCCAATACACATTTCAAGATTTTCATCAGACTTCCCAGAGCTCCCTCTGGAGACACTACAGACGTTATACTACTGTATTCACACATACTATTGTCTAAATAAAGATATAATGGAGTAAAAAAAAGAGAAGGAAGTGGTAAACACCGCTAGCTGCTAGCCGTAACCATTTAGGTTTGGACTTTAATATCATCACTTACATTTCCATGGGATAGTTCCACTATCTCATGTTCAGTTACGACACCCTGTCACAAGGATGTTGGCGTGATATCACTCCACGTCAGTGCTATCGGTCGCCTCTATTGGATTAGAAGAGGAGCTGGGATCTGCTTCTTCATTTGGTTAGCCTCTGCACCTGAGCGACTGCATGTTTCTCGCTGATGTTCTGGAGGCCTATTGGTGGATCCTCCCAGTTGTGCCTCGCTCTCCTAACAAGACGCCTGGCTCTGATGGGGAGACACAGCCGGGCTGATCAGTGTGCACAGCTTTAACTCCCAGTCATCAAGCTAAGCTAGCCCAGTTCCCTGCGTTTGGGAGCTGCTTCCAGTTGAAACAAATCCTAAACAGCAATAATTCTGTGCATAGTTCTGAGAAAGGGTATGCAGCGCTGACTCCAGGGAGATTGTTTCTGTTTGTGTGAACTCGGATGAAATGCTGCATCTGATGCTCTGGTCTACATATAGATATGTGTATCTCTCTCTAGCTATAACCACAGCTTGAGAACTACCCTTACGAAGGCGCACCATATTTGTATTGTTCTGTATTCGTATGTTTATGTAAAGGAATTGTTATGGTGGAAAGAGGCTCACTGTGCACTGATTTCAGTTTAATGAACCGTAACCGCATTGTGTTCTCTGTTCTCCAGATTGTGAACCTCATTGAAGAGACGGGACACTTCCACATCACAAACACTACTTTTGACTTTGACCTTTGCTCCTTGGACAGAAGTACAGTGAGAAAGCTCCAGAGTTACCTGGACACCTCGGGACTGTCCTGAGGCTCTGAGCAGCTGGATCTCTGTCTCCAAGTAGACTTTTTAGATTTTTCTTGAATGAACTCCAACGTTGGATGCAATGCAAAAGGCCCACCGTGGCTGGGTCCGGTTTGCTGTGTGCCTGTCGGACTGGGCCCTCTGAGTGAGGAGGTGGTTGCGCTGCAGGACCCAGAGCCAGGTGTTGTGGGTCATGAGCCCTGTGGATCAGGAGATCACCCAGAAAGCCTTCAAACTTCACTTGATTTCTTAGAGAGAAAAAAGAAAGAAAGTGGTTGCTCTTAATGAATGTGCTTATTGTTACCATGTATGTTCCTTGATTTGTTGTTCGTGACAAATGCATGGTTGCTTTACAACATTGTAAGTCTTATTTATTGAAGTGTGTGTGTGTGTGTGTGTGTGTGTGTGTGTGTGTGTGTGTGTGTGTGTGTGTGTGTGTGTGTGTGTGTGTGTGTGTGTGTGTGTGTGTGTGTGTGTGTGTGTGTGTGTGTGTGTGTGTGTGTGTGTGTGTGTGTGTGTGTGTGTGTGTGTGTGTGTGTGTGTGTGTGTGTGTGTCGCTCGATTTGACGTGAATTTCAATGGGATGTCGCCTCTGAATCATTTCAATGGGAGCAGCAGCAGGTGTGAAGGGGCCGCTGGTAACTTCCTGTTCCAGTCCGTTAAGCAGCAGCCTTGCAGACAGCCCTCCTAGCTCGTGAGGATCCAGTGAAGGGGAGTGGTTTGGATAACGACCAGCTTTATTTTAAAATAATACAGGGCGTGGTCTGGGCCCGGTTTAAGTACAGTAGTCCCAACTATGAAAACATGTGTGGTTTTTCGTTCTGACTGGTTGAACTATTATCTAGTTACTTAATAATAAATTGTCTGAAAATATCCCAGATACAATCAAACTGCACAAGAAGTCCGTGTTTGTGGTCTTACTGTGCAAGATACATGGACTGTGTATAAGAAGTGGACGTCGTCATGGTAACGTCACACATTGGGTTTTGGACTCTCGAGTTTCAGTAATTTCGCCGTCGCCATCTTGGATTACGGCTGTCACCATGGTTTTTTTTGCTCTGCTAGTAACCTGTCAATCACAGTAAGCCCGCCCTAAAGCATACCCTGCTTTATGGTCTGTTTGACTCTAATCAACCATAATTTACTAAATGAACATCATTCTGTATTGAAGAAGACTTGAAACTAGAGATTGAGACCAAAAACTAATGTTTACAATGTTTACTGAGGGAATAAATCAAGAGAAGTAGAGTCATTTATATAGACTTCTATACAACCAGAGGAGTCGCCCCCTGGTGGTCAGGAGAGAGAATGCAGCTTTAACACATGAAGCATAGACTTCTATACAACCAGAGGAGTCGCCCCCCGGTGGTCAGTAGAGAGAATGCAGCTTTAACACATGAAGCATAGACTTCTATACAACCAGAGGAGTCGCCCCCTGGTGGTCAGGTGAGAGAATGCAGCTTTAACACATGAAGCATAGACTTCTATACAACCAGAGGAGTCGCCCCCTGGTGGTCAGGAGAGAGAATGCAGCTTTAACACATGAAGCATAGACTTCTATACAACCAGAGGAGTCGCCCCCTGGTGGTCAGGAGAGAGAATGCAGCTTTAACACATGAAGCATAGACTTCTATACAACCAGAGGAGTCGCCCCCTGGTGGTCAGGAGAGAGAATGCAGCTTTAACACATGAAGCATAGACTTCTATACAACCAGAGGAGTCGCCCCCTGGTGGTCAGGAGAGAGAATGCAGCTTTAAGGCACTTCTGAATCGTCTTCCGGAGGTTGAAGTGTACACACACACATGTAGGTTTGATTGTCACTACAAACCAGAGCCAACGTTGTAAGATAAAGATCCAGTCGGTGTTCCTGTATCAGTCAACTTATTTGGTGGTGTCGCTCTCAGCTGTCGGTTCCCTTCCTCGCCCCCTCACACTGGCCTCGCTGAGCACAGCCGCCGGGGTTGTCAGAGGGTGGTTCAGACTTGAAGCATGCTCAGGTGTTCAGTGTGCAGACGACTCTCCAGCTTTGCAAACTTGCATCGCATTTAGAGCTAAAAATGAGTGCTTAAAGCCGTTATGTGTAGAATTCTGTTCTGGCTGATCTGACCAACTGCAAACGGGAGCATCATAAGACGTAAGGTTCTATACGTGTTGGTTGTGTCCTCTTACAGAGAGCTCTTGTACATGAAGCTCACCGACTAATGCATCCATCTGCACTTCCACAGGCTGAAAGGTTTCTCTCAGGAATTGTCTTTCCAGCTGTGAGGATTGGAGCACACCAACACATCATTTCATACAGGTGCAACATCATTTGGTAGTTTGATTTTTATTTTTGATTCCCATATTGTGACTGTGCTAGAACTAGATCACTAATATGTATGTACAGAATACTATTGTCAATACTCCATCGGGGGGATTGTATTGGGAGAGCAGGCCCAGCCCTCCCTTTTGTGAGGGGACGGCTGCTGTGTTCTGCATTTCTGAAACGTGTGAAAGATGTTTGGTACATATTAACAAAAGAGACGTCCAGTGGGCTGACAGGTACTGTTATGGGTGTAAGAAAAAACATCACCCATCTTTTATTTAGAGTTGTTAAATCAAAGCTCAGCATCCACTTTTCCAAGGAGAAGGCCTTCTCTTGATTGGTAGCCGAGGCCACGGATCAGGGCGGTAAACTGGAGCTTCTCACCCTGCGTTCTGTCTTATGGTTTCTTGTGTATTTTTAGGAAATACAATAAACATTCTGTATGATGTACAGATGAGCTATCAAGCAACTTGTGGGTGAGCTTTAATCCTGATTTTCTTTAATGAATATTGGGTATATCATAGATCGAAGACCTCTCGTATTCAGTCACACATTACAGCAGTTTACTGAGCATCCTTCTCCAGTCCACTTGTATCACAGCACTGTCTGAGACCTGGAGAGACTCAAGGCTGCAGTACGGTGAAGATCCGCTCTTTCTGGAGAAACCCTCATGAAATATTCATATTGCAGGTTGTGCAGCTGCTTGAAACCTAAATATACAATGACACACAATCTGATTTAAACCTAGCAGGATCACAGTGGAAAGAGGGAAAAGGTCAGAAACTGGGATTTCTTGCACTGTGGGATCAAAATGTTGATCTCCCGCCTCGAGTGGATCACAAAAACCTGTGCCGTGCATGTTCTTTATGTCGGTCTGAGTGGGTGGTCTGATGGAAGAGCAGTTTGGAAGTCGGCCAGTTTCCCCATTTCCTGTGGGCGAGGATGCTTTCTTCAGTCTCCATGTCACAGATCTTACCAGCCTGTTCCTGGTGCCTGAAGGATGCACGTTTAAAAATGTCTCTGTGGAGGAGTCGGGGGTGTTCTTCTATATTCAGCCTTTGAAATCGCTGCTTTTCCAGCCCAGTTTCATCCTGTGGAGGTGAGGCCTAGCAATATCAAAAGGTTGTCCTTTTCCCATGAAATGTCCTTTTGGTTTGAATTGACCCCATGACCCTCTATCATCACCCTCGGGACAAGCAGTAACCGTCCTCTGCTCCAAGAACTTTTGAGTTTCTTTGTGATCTCAAAAAGATAAATCTTATTAATTCAATTCAGTTTATTTTGTATAGCCCAATATCACATATCACAAATTCTCCTCAGAGGGCTTTACAATCTGTACACATACGACATCCCTGACCTTTGACCTCACATAAAAATAACCTTTGACAGGGAAAAAAGTGAAGAAACCTTCAGGAGAGCAACAGAGGAGGATCCCTCTCCCCGGATGGACAGATGAATAGATGTCATGTGACCAGATGAACAGAGATACAGAGTTACATAAACACATTACATGAATATGACAATGTATGAATGGAACTCCAATCCATGAAACAGAAGGAGGTAGAGAGGAGGGGGGGCGGGGCATCAGCAGGGCCAATGCGGGAGGCCGGTTCACCAGCATCAGACACCTCCAGGTCCAATGGACCCTATGAGACGTGAAGTCACAACGACTATAGATATAAGATGTACCAGCACAGCCTATGAATATAGACTCAATAATCCCTTGAGAATCCAATGAGACTCATAAACGGCAAACGGTACCAAATAGAACAAAATAAGACCGAAGTAAATAATAAAAACCTGCTAAGAACTACACCTGTGCTTTCATGTTTGTCTTTTCAGGGGAGTTTTTAGGTGGGACCTCAGGCAAACCTGCAAGCAACTGTCTATGTCCAGCTCATCTGGAGTTGTGTTTATGTCCAATATTCAGTGTGATATTCACTTCTTTCAGCCCGGTTTTGGTCTCCTGAGAACAACATCTGCATCTTTAGCTGCTAAACACTCCACTTTGGTCTCCAGCTGTCTGTCTGCTGTCTGCTGCTGAGCAGGTAGACAGGTAGATGGGTAGACAGGTAGAGCGCTGTGGCTTCATCAGAGACGGCCTGCTGCTGGAAACCAGGCCAATGAAAATTGTGGGTCAACTAAACTGGTGATAGTTTGTCTTGGGCACATCACTGCAGCATACTTGATTTATATTATATCATGTATTCCTATCTACAATATTAAAATGAGACTATGTTATTGTTAAAGCAATTCATAAGCAATAAAACTCACCACTGCTCCGTTTAATACCCTCAGGGGGTTTGCTGGCTAACTTCAGATGGACATTACAGATTGATATAACCATGTAGGCCTGACTGACATTATTGAGTTACTTTGCTGACTTTATGACTTCTCAGCTGCTATTAGCGGAGACAAGCGCCCGGTCCAATATTCCTGATGATGGACATCTCGTTGGGCAGCATCCCTTATCTGTGGTACTGGAGAGTAAAAGTCTTTTTAAATGGAGCCTTCCTGCATCATGCTTTCAGGTGGCATCCTCTCCTGTGTAGCAGACCTCAGGCTTCAGGACACGTTTCCCTTGTGAAGGATTCCAAATGGAGACAAGAACAGGAGGCTGTGGCTGCTCAGACTCCTGGATTAATTTGAGCTGTTTTCTGCTGAGGGGTGGAGAAAGAAAAGAGCCGAGGGAAGGCTCTACATGATGTCCAGCCAGCATGACATCCTGTTTGAGCTTCCAAATACCACTTCCTCTAATAAAAAGGGGGAGACCTTCTAAATAATCTCCCACAGAAGAGACACAGAGACATTGATTGTCACCCTGGCACGAGGCCAAGGCTGAGGAGAAAAGCCCCCCCCCCCCCCCCCCCCCCCCGTCCTGGCAAGCCTCTGGACAGTAGTCAAAAAGCCCCTTGAGGAAGTCATTAAAGCTCAAGGTTAATGAAAGTCTCTCCTTCCTCATCTCACCTCCCTGCCGCTCAGAGAACTTCTGACTAAAGCAGCTGTAGCTCCCAGCGCCACATGATGGAGATATAACCTCATACAATAACTCTATAGATTTGTTCTATTGCTGCCCAGTTGTGGGTAATATCTCGGATGCTGTGAAGTTGCTCATCCAAATTCCAGTCTTCCCAAGGCTCAGTAGCCACACCCGTAACCTGAGCAACCAGGTCCAGCGCTGTGTTCTTGTACTGGTGGGTAACTATAGGAACCCCTTATGAACCTTAGCAACCATGCTAGATTCCCAAACAACCGTTTTTGATGTTTTTCACGATATCATACCAAATGGTAGCTATAGCAACTCACCTGACCGGATGGTTTGTTTCACAGAAGCCCCTGAAGGCCCCGTCTGCCCATCAGGTCGTCGTCAGGTCGTCAGTCGGGAAGATCGAGGAACATCTTTTCCATCCAGCAGAAAACCTTCAGTGTCGTTTATTGCTCTTCTCTTAATGACAACATGCTCTCCAGTTCTGATAGAAGTGATGCTGTTGCAGCAGCTCCATTAACTCTTCAGGAGCCTCGTGGTCCGCTGTAGAGGCGGTCCTGATCCGTGCACATCCCATGTTTGTAAAAGTAAAAAGCTAACCAGAGCTTGGCACAGGAATTGTGGATTCTTAAGTGTCTTTAATAAATACTGCAGTTTGTGAGCTTTCTTCCCCAGGATGGAGACGTGTGAGGACCACGTCAGGTTGTTGGTGATGCTGATTCCCAGGAAGTGAAAGCAGTTAAGCTACAGCTAGTAGTTATGATAATACTCTGAATTCTCAGAAAAACTTATTGTGTTTAGTGTGTGGATCTAAATCATGTATTTAAGTGCATACAAATATGTAATGAAAGAAATGTGGGGGGTCCTGCTCATGTAAATATGCGCTATTAGAGCTCCTTTGAAGTGTTCAATCATATTCGGCTTTGCAGCCTGTTGCCGTCTCTTCCGTTGGGGAAGTCGATGGCAAAATGAAGACCACCAAAGCACACGCGGTCTCTGTCTGCAAAGGGATTTCAGCCCCCCTGACCACTTGGCCATTGTCATCAAATTTGCACAGAGCTGCAATAATTCAAAGACACTTATCATATGCTTTTGGGTTGCTTGTGTGTCCCCGTTTCCCCCTGTGGCCAATCGTGTTGACCTTTCTGTCAGCTCTCCTGTGGAATTCTGGGTGGCTGGTGGTTCTGCCGTCCACCCCCCACCCCTGCTCACAGAATGCATACAAATTAGCCTTTCAAATATCAGATCAAGTTATGTAAAGAACAAAAGCAAAGCAGACTTCAAAGAGGAGGAACGAGGAAGGATGCGGCACGCAGAGGCTTCAGCCGGCTCACTCAACCGGCCCGGTCCTCAGACGCTGTGGTGGATTTGATTAGTGTTTTTAACTCTGCTCCTCCCCCTCCCCCTGGCTCCCGGGACCCCCTGCACTACCAAAATGGGTCCAGCCCTTTGGAGCGAATCCCAATCCCAAACCTGGTCTTTGATTTCGGGGGGCTTGGCACTGCTCCTTCTCCCCCTGCTTTGTTCCTCTTGATGGATCTAGGCGAGCCGTGACCCCTGCCAGCCCACCCCGTCTGTGTGAGCGCGCACACACACACACACACATACACACACACACACACACCAACTGACAATGCCAAGCCACCAAAGAGGAACATGGAAGAAGAAAGAAAAATGTCGACAAACGTGCTGAAAGCGTCTGTGAATCCGTCTCATCCCTGACAGATTACAGGCGCCGTGAGTGTCGTTGCTGTTTTCATTGTGTCTGTTCTGATAAGTTAGCCATGTGTGATGGGCGAGGAGAGTCTGGACCGCTGCTGTGAACCATCTGCCACCAGATGGACCCGAGTGTGAACTTGAACAAAAAAAATACTTCAATTCCCAGCCCTCCCGGTGGCCGTCTCATTTTCTCTCTAACTGCGTTATCAAACCCGGCTCGGCAGCGGCTCGGCAGCGGCTCGGCAGCGGCTCGGCAGCGGCTCGGCAGCGGCTCGGCAGCGGCTCGGTAGCGGCTCGGAAGCGGTTTTATTTCTATGATGTGGCCATTATTTCTATAAATTGTGAGAACATTGCACACACCAAAGCAACAGAGCCTTGGCTAAGCCCGCTGCTACTTACAATGGAGCCCACACTGTCACTAACTGCACTCCTTGAAAAAGATATCAATATTTTTGAACAAACAAAAAAGCTGCTTTAGAGAGAAGCTGACAGAAGGGTCTACATTATGTGATGGAAGGATATATCAACCGACTTAGCAGTAAAAACAAGTTCATAAAGATAGAAGCTAACGCTACAGATGTTAGTTTCCCCTGCTGATCGACACACAATGGAATGAACATTGTTCCTGTAAAGCTCGGATATTTATTGACTTTTCCAATCATAAAAAAAAAAAAAAAATGCCAGAAAATGAAAGAAGATCTGAAACAACTGCATGACAGTCGATGGAGTAGAGCCGGACGGCTGCGTGGCTGGACCTGGCTTATGCTAAGCTAGGATTTCTGGTCAGTCTACGTTCTAGGGGTGAAACTGAGTGAAGGGTCCAGCTTTAAATACGACAACATTGCTAAAACAAAGCACCAGTCAGACAAATAGACAAGATGGAAACAAGTGGACTTTTGATTATTAAAAGCACTTTATTGAGGTAAAAAGGGAAGGAGACAGTGAGACCTGGAATACCACTAATAATGCCTCAGTGCGTCCAGTAGGGGAGAGTTCAAACACTAAGTTGGTCTGTGGCTCGGTGGGAGAGCAGGTCGTCCTTCTCTCAGCTTCTCAAGTTGTACAAATGTTCATAATCAGAAAGTCTTCTTTACAGACTGTAACTTATTTGAGAACTTGTGATGACATGCTTTCATGAGCTCTGTAAAACCAATACAAAGGCCAGATGTGCTAATGGCTTCCAGAGAGAGCGTCCAGCCTGAAGGTGAACGCTGCAGTTTCAGTTCCTGCACTGTGATTACAATGAAATAACAAGTATACTCTTCACTAACTTAATATTTTAAAACCAGATCTGCAGAAGAAATCATCAAGCAGACACAAACTGGCCACATGCTGTAGTCCAGGTCCAGCACAGGTGCTAATTTGTAGCGTGCATGAATACAAATGTCACCAGAGCTAAAGAAGCAGAAAAAACAACCTAACGTTTAGAAAAAACTTCATCAAAAAACAATCCTTGATTTATTCAAGTGTTGGATTGCAAATCCTCAAGAGAGACTAGGAGGTAATATTCTGATTTTTAAAGGAATGATCCATTTGATAAACGTTCTGGTAAATATGCTCATTCCCTCTGTTGCATGTCACCTCCCACCCTCATCTCCTGTCTTCTGTCAATGTACAAATTAATCAATTTGCTGACAGGACTATTAGCCTAGCTTAGCATGAAGACTGGAAGTAAACAGCGAGCCTGGCTCTGTCCAAAGTTTTAAAAAGATGCTTCAGTAAGAGTTTGATTGACAGATGGCTCCTCCCATCACCTGCCAGGTGTTTTTTAAAGGGTCCTGTGTAACAACCCACCTCTGCTTCACCTGTTGCTAAGCTAACCATGCTCAGCTCCATACTTCATGCAAAACCATAAATGTTAAACTATTCCTTTAGACTTTGAAAAGAAGGACTGAAGAAATATTCCATATTGTTTCACCCAATGCATGCTGGGAACATGCATGGAACCCTGAACAACAAGAAGTTACACTGCGTCTTGATGACGTGAGAAAAAGCAAAGAAGGTCTGCTTCAATTCAATAAAAGTGACAAGTGACCTTTTCCCATCATTAAGGACATGTGGGATCAGTTGACCAATTATTACTCTCATTATTTCCGCATAAATGAGGCCCAATGAGTGCACCCAGGTAGTGTTTGGACTCATTTGTCCAGTTAAGGACCTCGGCCTCTCCTGCATGTTTGATTGGTTTGGACAAGCCAGCCAGCCCAGAGCTGCCAAGTCTGTCACACTGAAGAGTTTTCTTCATTATTTTGTCACATTGGATTTTGCAAACATGAAGGGTGAAAAGAAAACTGTTTGCAAACTCCTTAGGTCCCTGGACTAACACTCATTCATTAACAAGGAGGTTAAGATGTTATTCTTCTATTTGCCTTGATCCAATGTGTTGAAGAGTTCCGATGCTGCACAGGGAGCACAACACTAGCTAAACTAATGGAGCTATGAAAACATGAGAACTCTAACTATCTACAATCTATGTGACCCAGAGATTGTTGCACGTTTGGTGACATGTTGCATTGTGGGTAATGAAGGTGCCAGGTCTTTCACTGCAGCTTTAAGAATGAGTGACGGTCTGTTTAAATGACCAACCTCAGTTGTATGTTGGCTATGCTGACATTGTTCTCACCACGTGCCCTCATCAAATCTCAAAGCACAGCTACATAAAGAGAGTTCCAACAGTAAACAAATCACATCCTAGTCCTACAGATAAAATATTAGAACATCTACTAAGTTTTGCTAAGGTTTTGTGTTCCTCCAGGTCAATAAGTTGGAGATGGTTATGCGTGGACACACCACAGATGTTGGATGATGTAATAATGTAGGCTGTTTGTTAAATCCACACAATTTCTCTTTCAGCTTCTGAGTGTCATAATGACTGACAGGCTGAGTCTGATAACCTCTAGTTGTATGAGAATAACAGGTCATGGTGGGGACCTCTAGCAGGAGGCTTGTAGTGGTGTTATAGTGCCATCTAGTGGTGGTCTGACAGTATAGTTAAAAAGGATGTTGCTGTTAATATTTCTCTATGAAGCCTGTCTTTTATGATGACTTTTTTTATTGAGGTTCTGGCAACCATTATATTCTTTCAAAAAGCATACAAACACACCAGCAGCCTGGTATATATATATATGCATATATATATATATATATGCATGCATATATATATATATATGCATATATATGCATATATATATATATATGCATATATATATATATATGCATATATATATATATATGCATATATATATGCATATATATATATATGCATATATATATGCATATATATATATATATATGCATATAATAATAATAATAATAATGCATTTAATTTATATAGCGCTTTTCATAATACTCAAAGACACTTCACATAATTAAAACATCCTAAAAGCTAAAAATAAATAAATAAGAATAGCTAAAATACAGGTAAAACAAATAAAACAAATAAATAGGGACTTATAGTCGCTCGGACCCTGATAAGAAAACAAAAACAAAAAAACAAAGAATCACACATTAAAAGCAGTTCTGAACAGGTGGGTTTTGATTTGTGATTTGAATAAGGAAAGATCAGTGCAGTCTCGGATGAGTTTGGGGAGAGAGTTCCAGAGGGAGAGGGCAGATATGGAGAAGGTCTGTCCCCCCACGTCCGGTGCTTGGTCCTATGTGGGATGGACAGGAGATCATCAGAGGAGATGGAGTGTGGTGGTGGAGCAGGTCTGTGAGGTAGGAGGGGGCCTGATGGAGTGTGGTGGTGGAGCAGGTCTGTGAGGTAGGAGGGGGCCTCATGGAGTGTGGTGGTGGAGCAGGTCTGTGAGGTAGGAGGGGGCCTCATGGAGTGTGGTGGTGGAGCAGGTCGGTGAGGTAGGAGGGGGCCTGATGGAGTGTGGTGGTGGAGCAGGTCGGTGAGGTAGGAGGGGGCCTGATGGAGTGTGGTGGTGGAGCAGGTCGGTGAGGTAGGAGGGGGCCTGATGGAGTGTGGTGGTGGAGCAGGTCTGAGGTAGGAGGGGGCCTGATGGAGTGTGGTGGTGGAGCAGGTCGGTGAGGTAGGAGGGGGCCTGATGGAGTGTGGTGGTGGAGCAGGTCTGTGAGGTAGGAGGGGGCCTGATGGAGTGTGGTGGTGGAGCAGGTCGGTGAGGTAGGAGGGGGCCTGATGGAGTGTGGTGGTGGAGCAGGTCTGTGAGGTAGGAGGGGGCCTCATGGAGTGTGGTGGTGGAGCAGGTCGGTGAGGTAGGAGGGGGCCTGATGGAGTGTGGTGGTGGAGCAGGTCGGTGAGGTAGGAGGGGGCCTGATGGAGTGTGGTGGTGGAGCAGGTCGGTGAGGTAGGAGGGGGCCTGATGGAGTGTGGTGGTGGAGCAGGTCTGAGGTAGGAGGGGGCCTGATGGAGTGTGGTGGTGGAGCAGGTCTGAGGTAGGAGGGGGCCTGATGGAGTGTGGTGGTGGAGCAGGTCGGTGAGGTAGGAGGGGGCCTGATGGAGTGTGGTGGTGGAGCAGGTCTGTGAGGTAGGAGGGGGCCTGATGGAGTGTGGTGGTGGAGCAGGTCGGTGAGGTAGGAGGGGGCCTGATGGAGTGTGGTGGTGGAGCAGGTCGGTGAGGTAGGAGGGGGCCTGATGGAGTGTGGTGGTGGAGCAGGTCTGTGAGGTAGGAGGGGGCCTGATGGAGTGTGGTGGTGGAGCAGGTCTGAGGTAGGAGGGGGCCTGATGGAGTGTGGTGGTGGAGCAGGTCTGAGGTAGGAGGGGGCCTGATGGAGTGTGGTGGTGGAGCAGGTCTGAGGTAGGAGGGGGCCTGATTCTGGAGGGCTTTGTGAGTGAGGAGAAGGATTTTGTATTGGATCCGTTGTGGGACGGCTCTGGAGAACAGAGTTCTGGATGTATTGGAGTTTGTGTAGGATTTTGGAAGATGTGCCATAAAGAATACTATTGCAATAGTCAATTGTCAAATATATGCATATATATATATATATGCATGCATATAATTGTTGCATCTTTGTGCATTTAATCTATTTAGGAGAGCTTAGATCGAGCATGCTTCCCAAACATAAGTCTGAATAATATTTCAATTTGTGTCCGTCCATCAGTATCACAGCTCAGTGCATTTTCTAACTGATGCCCAGATATCTTCCTTTGCTTTTGGATGTGATCAGTAGAATTATTAAAACCTAAACAAAATGTCTTAGAAATACACACATGTCTATATATACACACACACAGTATATATTTTTTAAAGAATGTCCACCAAGAGACATTTTTGAAGCACGTCAATTTTTCGTAAAACAATGTTTCAGTTGGGAAATGAGACTGATGTTAGGAATATTGGCTCTTTAGGCCAGTGACTCCATTGTTCCTTCTTCAAAGAGTTTGACCAGCTGGTCCTTTTCCTGCCAGAGCGAGATTCTGGATGTTAAACATCTTTCACTTGTGGCCCGCCAGAAGTTTTAACGGTGAAACAGACAGATCTTATGCTGTCTTCAGAACAATAAGTTATATTGAACAAAGATGGTCCACAACAATGGGCTCTGGTTGTATCATCTGATGCACTATGGAGAGGCCTTCAGTTTCTACTCCAGAGCAATCTGAAGGTGTGGTCCATGAGTAGTTCCAGAATCAAGAGACTGAAGGATTTAACGGTCATGTGGATACTGCAGAGCTCATCAGTCACTGTGCCATTCCAGTCTTTAGTCAGGAATCCAGAAGTTCAGTTATCAGGCTACAGTGAACCACTTAAACATTCTTTGAAACCATGCAACTACAAGGCTGAAATGGTTTGTATGCTCAAGATGGCTCAGCCCACATGGTTGTAGTGCTTTACTTTGTTGATTGAGGTAGATTCTTTCAAACCACTAAAGTACATGTGCACCATCCAAACTGGAGAAGCCAGCTGAATATCTACTGCGTAGAAACAACATGAATAAGCAAACAAAAAGTACGAATGGAGAGAACAAACTGCAAATGCCCAATAAGAGCTTTATTAAAACACCATTTAAACATATGAATGCCACAAAAGCAAGTCAAAACCAAAACTGCAGCAACACAAAAAAGCCAAAACACAAAAATGAGCTTCTTTGAAGCCACTTTTTAAAAAAATACCCCAGGTGAGTAAATGAAAGCTCAACCATACACATAACTGGAAAGGTGTTCTAACCTAAAGACATTTAAACCACTTGATGCAGACTTCATGACTCCCAAAGTCCTTCAGGTTATACAGTCTTCTGCTGGCCCTTCTTTCCAATCAGAGACTTGTGGATGTGAGGGATCACGCCTGGGAAACAGTGGAGGCGCCATTAACAGTTGTAAACCACAAGCGGTTTAAATTGGTGGATAATCAGAACATGGAGGCAGCAACACAAGCCAGACAGCTGATGGATGATTCTTTAAGACATCTTTTGTTAGACAACTTCATGTATAGCATGATAACTAACAATGGAGCGTGGGTGTATTCACACTCGCATAGTTATATTATAAAGCATTTGTGGAGCTCAAAGATATTAAGTGCACTTCTCAATGCAGACCCGTCTCCTTACCTCCACCAGCTATAGTGGCCTTGATCAGAGAATCGAGCTCCTCGTCTCCTCGAATGGCCAGCTGCAAGTGGCGGGGGGTGATGCGCTTCACCTTCAGGTCCTTCGATGCATTTCCGGCCAACTCCAGCACCTGGAACACATAGAGATCAACACGTGGGGCCAGAAACACCCGGAAGGTGGAGCAGCGAGCTCGGCGTTACCTCGGCCGTGAGGTATTCGAGGATCGCCGCGCTGTACACCGCAGCAGTGGCTCCCACTCGGCCGTGGCTGGTGGTTCTGGACTTGAGGTGTCTGTGGATGCGACCCACCGGGAACTGCGGCGACAAGGACAGCGGACATTGGTGAGGGGAAACAAAAGGGGTTCACCGGCCCGGCCAGCTGAGTGGCCCGTGCGCCGTCTGCTGGGCAGCGTCAGTGAGCCCGTGGACTCACCTGCAGTCC